>NW_005843178.1:196264-218209 GCF_000455745.1 Alligator sinensis
AGGAATCCTGGGGAGGGGTGTTATTTAAAAAAAATCCCCAATTTTTGGTTAAAAAAAGTAACTCCAAATCCAAAAATTGGAGATTTTTTTAAATCAGATAAAACCAGGAACCCTACTTTTCCATATCTTTATTAATGACTTTGAGGTTGGAATTGAATGCACAACAAACATATTTGCAGATGATACCCAGGTGGGTGGAGCTGCAATTGTGAAGAATAGGATTAGGATTCAGAATGATTTTAGGAAACTGGAAAAATGGCCTGAAATGAATTGGATAAAATTCAGTAAGGACAAGTATAAAGTCCTATGCTTATGATGGAACAACACAAAGCAAAAATTTAAGTTTGGGACTAACTAACTAGGTTTCAGTAAAAGATCTGGAGAGTATAAGGAACTGCATCCCGAACAGGAATCAGCAGTATGCTGGAAAAAAAATCTTGTTGGAAAAAAATAGCATACTGATATATTGATCTGTATTAGCAGGAGTATTATCTATGAATCAAGGGAAATGACTCTTCCACTTTGTGCAGAATCTCGGACATGAGGCTTCACCAGGAGTACAGTATCCAATTTCAGGCAGCAGACTAGAAGAAAGACAATTTGAAGAGAGTGGTGCAGAAAGCTGTAAAAATCATTAGAGGCCTAGGATATGTGACTTACTAGGAAAGGTAGGAAAAACTGGGATTACTTAGTCTGGAGAAGGAGGGAGAACTTGCCAACAGTTTTCAAATATGTGATGTGGTTATAAAGATGATGATGATAGATTATTTTCTGTGACCAGAGGGGACACAGGTGTTGAATGACAACAAAAGGAATTTAGGTTGTATATTAGGAAGAACTTTCTAACTATGAATGTAGTCGAGTACTAAAACAGAGTACCTAGAGAGGTTTAGAATATAGACTTTATAAATTTGTAAGTACATCTTTTTTTGACATTTTAGCCTTGCACCCGCCTGCATTGGCAATGCATAAGGGGTGCACACAGGTGCACATGCACCCCCTGAGCTTGGCTGTGCACCCCCTGCAAAAAGGCACTGCCGACACTCTCGGCAGCATCTGCGGGCAGTCGCTGCTTGCCCTCCCTCCTCGCCGCCAACACTGCCGGTGGTGTCTGCGGGCAGTCCCCAATTGCTGCTGGCCACCACCGACGCTGCAGGTGGTATTTGCGGGTAGTCACCAACCTCTGGTCTTTGCTTGTCACACACCCCCTGTGTGGCCACCTGCACTGTGGCTGCCTGCAGGAGCTCACCCCTTGCTGCCACGACACTCCCACTGCTGACAGTGCTGCTGCCACCTGCGGAAGCTCACTGTGCCCCCTCAGCCTCCCGGGGCACATGGTGTTCATGCCCCCCTGGTTTCATGAAGTCATTCCTGAGTGCTCAGCTTGGGTTTCCCTCTGACACCCTCACTGGTTGCTCATCACCTCTTCAGGGAAACCTCCGATACTTGCCCACCATGTCTAAGTGTTATGTTCACAAGTGGGAGTTTCCCTCTAGGATGGCACTTGCTGGAAGATGTCACTTGCTCCACCTCCTCTACAACCCTTCCATATGCCAACCAGTTGGATTCGGTTGGGTGGTAGCTAGCCTGACCTCTTCAGGTTCCAGGCCTCAGGGGAACAAGATCAGACCCTGATCTTGTTTCCCAATGTCGTATACTCAAGCGAAGCATCTGGTTTACCAGTTGCTTACTACATGTGGGTCCTTTGTTTTCGACCCCATTACTGAGGGCTGAGTTATGCCTGCCTGTCCTGTCCCTGACTGGGGCCCTGGGACCTATATGACCCAGACCATCAGGATTCCTGCTAAGGAAGTCAGTGGCAGGATCCTGCCTACTCAGAGCTGGCACCCTGGACCCAGCTGGAGGTGGCTGACCTCCTGGCCAATTGGGATCAAGAGGACATGCTTTGACAGTTCAGAGAAGGCCACCATGCTGGGAACTTTGTTTGGGCGATAGCCGCCCAGATGGCCAGGCAGGGGCACACATGGCAGTAGTGCTGCACAAAGGCCAACCCTGCAGCCACAGCCCACTGACAGCTGGCCCAGAGGGGCAGTTGCCTCTACTGGCTGTGTAGTCCCCATCCAGGTCTGGCAGGGGTGCAGCCTTGGGGCCAAAGGTCCAAGGGTAGCAGATGCTGTTGCAGGTTGCAGCAGGTCCCAGCCAGGCAGCAGCCCCCGCTGCCAGACTGCTGCAGTGGGTAGAGGGTGCAGGGAACTCTCAAGGCTGCTTCAGCAGTCCAGCTGGCACAAGGGGTAGTATCCCCAGGTACCAATTGGCTGGGCCCCAGAAGCTCCTGATAGCAAGTAGCCCTGAGCTACTTGACAGCGCAGCTTTTTGTACTGCTGGGGCCAGGACAGGGCAGCTTTTCATACTGCTGGGGACAGCACAGGTGCTGGGCCCAGGCTCTAGCTCCCCCTGGCTGCAGATCCAAGAGGAGCTGGGCAGGGTTATTTGACCCTAAGTGGCACAATTTACCCCACACCAAAGTGCATGTCCGGGCACATGCGCTGAGGCAAAAAGCCCCGGCTCAAATTTGCACTGCTTCTATTTGAGCTGCTGCAAGCGCCCATGCTTGCATGTGTGGACACGCCCTCTGTTTCTAAGTAACCACTGTTAGCATTTTCTGTCTATAATTCCTAGATCCTTTGAGGAACCACTTGTGTTTCTGTGTGCAACATTGCAACAGTGCTGGCAATAAGTCCTGGAAGAACAGTTTAAAAAAAAAGGAGTATAATACATTAAAGTGGTGCTCATTCATTCATACAGAAGCTCCAGCAGACTAGCAAATGGCAGCACAAGTCTGAGTCTTTCAGTTAAAGTTTGTCATTGTTTGTTCACTAGTAATAGATTCAGATGTCCTATTTTAGTGGTATTCTCTCTGTATGTAGGCATCTTTGGTGCCTACACAGACAAAGTATATTGCTGATAACAGATGTCAAAACAGGTAGGGTGCATCCACACAGGCAGGCACTTGCACTTGCAGCAGCTCAAATAGAAGTGACACAAATTTGACCTGGGGCTTTTTGCTTCAGCACATGTACCCAGACATGCATTTTGGTGTGGGGCAAATTATGCCACTTGGGGCAAAATAATCCTGCCTGGCTTCTCCCAGATCTGCAGCCAGAAGCGATCAGGGGGGCTGGGGGAGCAATCGGGTGCTGGGGAGCGAGTGGGGGTGGGGCTGGGCAGGGGAGTGATCAGAGGAGTGATTGGGGGCTGGGATTGGGTGGGGGAGCGATTGGGAGGCTGGGGGAGTGAGCGGGGGTTTGGGATGGGGAGGTGGATGGGGGACTCACCCCTTCCAAGGTGCCTTCCATGGTCTCCCCTTCTCCTCCAGCCCCCCCACCCTCTACTTACCTGTCATGGAGCCCGGGTCCATGTCCCTGCAGCCTGCACCGCTGTTTCTCCTGCACGGGCAGGCAGCATGCTTCAGCATCGGGGCAAGGGCCAGCCATAGAGATGTTCTGGCTGGTTACCAGAGCGGCTCTGTGGAGGACCCAAGTCTACAGTTGCCACGGACCACGCCCTGCCCCGCTTCTTTCCTCCCAGGGTATTTTTTGATACCTGGATCTCCAGAAATCAAATTTTGCTCCCGCGCTGCATATTTGTGTTCTTACGTTTTTGTGTTACTAGCGTGTGTCCTGCAGCATCTCAAAGGAGTTTGAGATGCTGCAGGAGGCCCATGCACACTCATTTATACACACACGTAGAGCTGAACCAATCTGAATACCATTTAGGTGGAAATATGGACAGGAATACATGGTTCATCACCAAGCGGTAAACCTTGGTTATAATCTGATTAGAGATTCACCCAGCCCTTCACACAAGGTTACCTATTTGAACTCAACACAGGAGTTAGGCCAAAAACACCTAATCTCTGAAAGGTAAAACAGTTGGATAAGTAATACTTCTCCTCACACTGACCCATGTGAGCAGTACAGAAAGAATATATTCAAATTCTTAAATAATTCATACACTGCAAGCTGGTTCAAGTTCCTCTTCAGTGTCACAACCATCTTTTAGACCCTCTTTTCTTCAAAGCATATGTTGTGGCCAAAATGACAATCTATTTATCCACTGTGTTCTCTTTTCAGTATCAAGAATAAACATCCTTTACATTATTAGACAAATACATACATTTTTAACATTAAATGAGGTTAAAAGAATGTGTTGCAATAATTATTGAATGTATACTCTAAACCGTATAAGTCTTGGGGTTACATTCATTTTGTCTCCAGTATTGATCTCTCTCTAAATTATGAAAAAAAAATATAAACAATGCAAAGTCGCACTGATTTAGTTAGTCTGTGAGATAAAAATATATAGTAAATGTCGGTATGGATGAACTGATTGATTTATATGCATTGATTTCGATGTTAATGTCCTGAATATTTGTAATAACCTAAGGTTTTCACTTAAATTCATCTCAAGTTATTTATAGCTAATCACTTCTTAACAAACCCTACTTGATTATGATGCATAAATAGGGGAATACAGCACCTAATCCTATAATTGATATCATGATAAGAATTTATAGTAAGCAAACAAACAAACAAACAAAAATCTGGACTGTGGAAGGAAAAAGGCTTCAATATCTTGTGTCTATTAAGCAACATGCCTGCCAGTGACTCCTCCTGGAAATATGCAGACATTACAACCTTTCAGAATAAGTATTTTGCACACACATTGTAGAGTTTTATGGCAAAACAGGTGCTCTTCCCACAAACTCATGGCTGTCAGTCATCTTAAGTCTGTATCGTGTGTGTGCTGTATCATAGGACTCACAAGGCATACTGTCTCAAGGGCTTATCCCGATGGATAAATATTGTCTAAAACTCATAGGCTCTCTTAAGGCAGACAAGGTTCTTTGGATGAATCTGATATCTTTTATTAGACCAAATGTTAAAGCTAAACAAAAAAAATGGAAATAACATACCAAGGATAGAGGAAAACAAAGCAAGGTACACAGACAGATCAGAGTCAAGTTGAAGCTTTTTCTAATAGACAAGGAAGGGGTGCAAAGATTGCTTAGAATATTGGTCTAATAGAAGATATCACCCAAAGAACCTTGTCTGCCTGTGTCCTTAGACCAGCACGGCTACAACCTACACCCCTGTAGACTCTCTTAATACTGCCCACCTGGGTGGTCAAGGCAGTTTGTCACCTTGAAACTTGAGATTGGGAGACCTTTCAGTCTAAGGCTCAATTTTTGAAGCAGTTTTATTTGCTTAACTCTGATTTTACTGAAGTCAGTGGCAAATTGCTTCTTGATTTGGTGGGGACAGATTTAAGCCAAAATTAAATCTGCTTCTGCAATTCATCACTGGGGAGAATGCACCTTGAAACCATTTGCTACATTGTGCAGAGGCTCATATTACACAAAACTGAGCAATTAAAACTCAGATTTTGCATGAAGCATAACTGTCAGGGTCCTTGACTGTTAGCAATTGCTGAACACCACTTGAAAAAAGAGTAAAATAAACAAAGAAGATACCCAGGGTGGAATAACAAAAAGGTTAAAGCTGCAGCAGAGTTGAAACTCTCCAGGAATGTGGAAGATAAATGGAGATGGTTCAAACAGAACTTCTCTTTCTGGCTGCAGGCAAAGGAGGCCAGCAAAAAGTAAGATGGCCAGAAAGTAGTTTTATGTTTGACAACAGCTAGTTCTGAATCACTTGATGTTTTAATAGTTTTCAGTTAAGTCAGGCAGAGAAGATATATCATGGAACTGACTTACAGAAGTTTGAGGACTACTGCAATCCACTTAAAAATGGAACATTAATGATACTGTTTTTAAACACAGTTTAACAAAGCAAAAACATAAAAGATGCTATGAATTTCTAAAGCTGCAGAGGAAAATTGTTATTTATGGGAACTAACTGAATATCTGATAAGAGATCAGATTGTGACTGAGGTCTGGGAGCAAACACTCAGAAAAACGCTACTGGAAGACTCGGAATTAAGCCTTGATAAAACCATTAGCATTTAAAAGAGAAAAGAAAACAGTCCAGGCTGAAGTTTATGAAGGGTGAGAAGTGTTTGTATGGTTTGGATGTTACAGCAAATCTAAACTACTATAAAAAGGCCTGAGGCAGAGAGGAAAGGAATGCTCAAAGTCACAGTCCACAACAACAATGCATGGAATTGGACATGCTGTGACAAGAACAAGGCAAGACAACTCCCGGCATTTGGAAAAGATGCAAGAACTGCAATTGATTACATCAGTTTGGCAACACAAGTCAGCCCCTTCAGGGTGCACAGCCTGGACAGAGACGATAGAAACAACACCATTATCTCAGAGGAATTCTTCATAGAAGCAGTAGGCAATGTGATAGCAAAAATTAAATTCTGATCAACCTAAAGCAACACTCCAACCCCATAAAAGTAAATAGGACATTTATTAGGTTTTGTGTAGGATACATGTGCACAAGCCAACATGACTTCAGAAACAGTGGGTTCATCTACACATGTATTTTTACTCCAGCCTAGATTTACTCTAGTATAAACTAAGCCGGGGTAAGGGATTATAGGGTAGGTATCTAAATATGCGGGGATTAAGGAGCAGATTTTCTCTCAGTTCCCTGCAACCCTGCAATGGGTCCCTGCTGCCACCAGTGCTATCCCAGGGGCTGGCAGGGAGCACCAGGCCAGGAGACAGCTGTCTCCTGACCCCCAGGGGCGCTGCCTGCTGCTGGGAAAGGGACAAGCATGGGGCCAAGGCCAGCAGGGTCCACATGCGGTGCTGGTCCTGCTGCAGACAGCTCCTGCTCAGGGGCCACATGGTGCCTGGGTGAGGCAGGCAGGGGGGTCTGGCTGCCAGGGGACCCATCGCAGATGCAGGGGCAGGGGGCCTTGGCCACAGCAGTCTGAAGCTCATGCTCACTGGGAGCTTGCCACTGGGTGGTGGGCAGTTGCTGACCTAGGCTTCTGGAGCTGCTGGATGAGGTCAAGGGCAGGGAGCACACCAGGACCTGCACCTGGTGCTTCAAGGGGCCTTCCGCCACGGAAGACTTGTTGCCAGGCCGCAGTGGAGGCTCTGACAGGCCACCTGTTCCAGAGAACATGGTGCAGCTTTGTCCAGGCTCCCAGTGAGCAAGGATGCAGTCTAACTGCTCCATAAAGGGCATGGTCCTGAGAGCAGCACCAGAGCAGCAGTTGTGGTCAGTAATGTGGGTCCACTGTGCCTGCAGGGCCTTGACCTCTATCTGGCACTGCCATGCTGACTGCTGGTGCCCATGCTACTGCATGCGGCCAGCCAGGGCCTCATAGATGTGGGCACTGGAGCGCTCACCCCAGGCAAACTGGCTCTGCACCTTGGCATTGTCGCACAGTGCAGTCAGGTCGATGGTCTCTCCCTGGGACCAGTTGGAGCACTAGAATGCTGTGTGTGGTATCGGAGGATGCCATCATGGCTCCTTCTACAGCCCTTGGGGGCTCTGCCTGAGGCACTGGGTGCTGCTGGGCCTGGGCACATGCCTGCAGTACAGAGGCACAGTGCATGACAGGCAGCCAGGTGATGGGACTGCCCCTTTGGGCCACTGCCAGGGCCAATGAGCCTGCTGCAGCCAGCACATGGCCACTGCTGCAAGACCTGATGGCCAGAGACAGACACAGGCCCTTAAAGGCCAGGCTGGGGCAGGCAAAGAGCCATCCCAGCCCTGGGGCTGGAGAAACTCTGAGCCCGGTACCTCTGGGACAAGCCTGAGGATGGTCCCCTGGTGGTGGGTCTGACTGGAAGCAAACCACATAGTAGACTAATTAACTGCACAGTACCTGCCTACGCGTGTAGATGGTGATGCTTTACTGCACAGAAAAGCATCTTATGTAGATGTGCCCATGGTGGACAGCAATTTTCAGCTTATGGAAGAAAGCCCATGGCAGGACGACAGTGGATGGTGGAGTGTAATGGACAATAGTTTTAAGGTAGTTAATTACAAATGTAATGAAATACAAATTCTGTTAAAAATGGAGAGACAATAAAGCTATTTGTAATCTAGTTGCATCCTTTACTAAAGCTGATAGATCAGCTGTCTCCTAATATACCAAAGAGAAAATATAAGACAACAATGAAGACACTTCTGCACCGTCCCTTGTCACAGCTGGGTGAGATACTTGCTGAAATGTCACAGCTACAAAGTCCTTAAATGAGGCATCCTACGCATCTAGTACAAAGATGCAATTTTCTTAAGGCTAAAAAGAATGAAACTAAGATTTACCAACACATCAATTATCATTAGAAATCAGCAAGAGTAATCTCTTTGGATGTAATATGGCCACTTCTGCAGAAGACGTAGTATTTTATATTCAACATCTCAGTTCCAGAGCATTTTAGAGAAGTGGAACCAGCAGAGTGATATATAATCTATGTAAAATCCAGGTAAACTAGGACCCTACTTTAGAAAAAAGGATAGGGGAATAGCAGAAAAATACTGCCAGAAGATGCTATCGGGTGGGATTCTGGGCTAGTCTGAGATCGTTCCCACAAAGGTAGAGGCAGGATGGGATCTAGTGATTATTTGGAAGTGAGAAACAATTTCACTCCTCATCTCTTGCAGAATTGTAAAACATTAATGGAATCCTAACAACAAACTTGTTACACCCACATTTAACGTGGAGAAGAACTGGATGATAAGCCAGCAGGCCTTTATTCCTCTGCAACAAGAGGATTTTATTTTCAAATTGCATTCTTGGAGTCTGCCATAAAGGGAAGCTTGCAGCATGGAGGGTTGCTAGGCAACTTACTGTTTCTCTAAACAGGTGAAAACACACTAGGAAGTTGCTTATTTTGTAACATCTTTGAGACAGAGGAATAAAACAAGAATTAGTTTAAGCACCAACAGCCATATCAATGGATTTGTTTGATATATTTGGCTACCAATGTTTATATATTTCATTTCTTTTACATACAGACACAAACATTGTGTGTGTATGTAAATATGTTTAAGTAAAATAAAAATAAGTGTTTTAAAGGTCTAGTGCAGCTTATTCATTTTTGCATTGGAAGCTGTCAGCGCTTTTTCATAAAGAACATTTTTATCAAATCTGTGAATTTAGTACTGGTATTAAAATTGTAGAATTTTAATAAAATTTGGCAAGAAAAATTCTACAAATAATTAAAAATATTTTGTTTCAAAAATCATAAGAGGAAATTCATTCTCTCATGCTTATTTTCTCCCTTCCCCCTTTTTTCTTCTCTATAGGGAAAAATATTTTAAAAAGATAAAATGTTTCTTTTTCTTCCAAACAAAATACCAGGCTCCTTGTCACTTGAGATGTAATCTCAGAATATACATACCTGGACAAGTTGAACCAAACAAGCCCAGGACATTCACAGACCCAGCTTTTGGTTTCATGGTCCTTAATGATTAATGTAATACATGAAACAAGGCTTAATGTAATATATGAAATAAATCTGAGTTCTGCAGTGCTAGCAATTTGATTATAAAGTATACACGTATGGAGGATGGCAAGATAAAGAGGGTACAGTCCATTTTCACCTTGCCATCATCCACACTGCTGGATAAGATAGAGCCTTTTCTTTATCTTTGTAACTCTCCACTAGCCCATTTCCTTGTTCCTCCATCAGGATGAGTTGCTGGAATTGAAATACCCTGTTATTTTCATTCTTGCCCATAAGGTAGCATTTCCCCACTGCTTTCAAAGAGTTTGTAGCATGGGACAGCTTGGTGATTTACTTGCAACTGTTTGCATGCTTTAGTGCAGGGGTAGGCAATGTTTTTTGGCTGGAGGGCTGAAAAAAAACCCAATGTCTACCTTGGAAGGTGCTGGAGTGCTGGCATGCCAGAAAAACAAAGGGGGGGGGGGGTGGTACATGGCCGGACGCACTGCATATTAGTATATTTAATAATCATAAATGTTGTCTTTGTTATTCTGTATTCCTTTTTGTTGAGCATGTTGCAATGAGAGAGAGAGAAAAAAATATACAAATAAGAGAAAGAGACAGAGAGAGAGAGAGAAAGAGAAAGAAAAAGGAGAGCAGAGAGAGAACCAGACACATGCACACAGAGAACCAAGTGCACAAACACAGAGAACCAGAACACATCCAGAACAGACACATGCCCACAAACATCTGCAACCAGGCACATGTGCATGCACATAGACACACAGAATCAGACAGAGGCAGACAAACACAGAACCAGATGCTGGGCTCAGAGCGGGTTGGAGTCAGGCAGGCTCAGCTGCTGCCAGCCACAAAGCCTGAGCCGCTTCCAGCAGGCAGCTGGGTGGCTGCAAGCCATGCTGCAACCAGACTGGGCTCTGTGGTTGGTAGCAGCTACCCAGAGCCTGGGCCAGGTACAGCCAGGAGACTGCAAACATCTGCTCTGGGCTCTGGCATCAGCTCCATACTGACGGGTGCATGCGTGCCTTGGAGTGGACAGCGGAGCCCTCCCGCTATCCACTCTGAGGTGCACATGCAGTCACTGTGAAGCCCGGCACAGCCTGCTTTCTGCCTGCTGCAGCTGTCCAGAGCTCAGGCTGGCTACAAACAGCTGCACCAGGCTCCAGAGCCCAGTCATCAGCTTTGTGCCAGCAGCAGGGGAGAGGCTGGGGTTGTGCTGCTTCAGGCCCCCTACCCCCACACCATCTGCTCCGAGGTGCATGTGCACCCACCGGTATGGAACTAATGCCGGAGCCCGGAGCAGATGTTTGCAGCCTCCTGGCTGCAACCAGCCCAGGCTCTGGGTGGCTGCTGCCAACCATGAAGCCCGGTCTGGGAGCAGCCTGGGCTTCGTCACTGGCAGCAGCTGCCTAGAGCCCAGGCTGGAGGTGGCGTACCGAGCAAAATGGCCTCGAGTGCCATGCTTGGCACATGTGCCAGGGGTTGCTGACCCCTGCTTTAGTGGCTTTCTCTGCATCACTTTTGAAAGCCCATTCATCATTATGTACATTCCAACATTATGTTATTTCTGTTTAGGCAATAGCAGAAACATCCCTGTTACAAACTAAAGTATCTAAATCATGATTTTATTTGCTAGTGTAGCAAAAGGAAGACTCAAAGTAAATACAATCCCATTATATTCTCTGATGCAAGGCAGGAACACTTCTTTATATTAACTTCCACTATGCTAACATCTGTGAATCAATAGTGACAATTTTCCCAGCCTTGATGGATCCAGGGAAACATAAATTATTGCATACAGATCTTAATTTCTCCAGGTAAAGGAGAACAGAAGTTAAAAATATCCTGGTTACCATTATGCTATATATACTGTACTCCATTGTGGCAATTGTAATTGTAGAGTGGGATAATAGGTTATGTATAAGTCTAAGTTTTACATCACACCTAATTAACACAGAGATTAACACTTTTGAAAATGAATTATTTGATCATGGTCATCCGCTGGTTGCTATTTTCTGAGCCTAGACAGCCAGATGTTGAACAAGTATTTGTGTGGTTACTGAGTACGGTTCTTGCAAAAGCAAAGACTCTCAGGGACTGCACTGATGACGAAGTCCACATGCATGATTACCAGAAAAAACACAGTATTTGATACTGCCACAAAATATTGAACAAATTTGATTCACTTAAAGCAATAAATGTAGGATTTTAAACATGTACAGATTAGGAGTATGGAATAGTAATACAGCTGTCCTGGAAGCTAACTCTAAACAGGTCTGCCCTGGTGACTAGACAGTAAATTGTCATTTCTTCCAACCAAAGAAACCATTTCTCCCATCCCTTCCCCCACTGAGCAATTTATTTTGTCAATTGTTTTGATTAACATCTGCCACTTTCTTCTTATTCCAAAAGAGTTTCTCAGTAGCACGTTAGTCTTTTTTAAATGATGAGATTTCATATTAAAAAGGAAAAGAGTATCAATGTTCTTGATCAATCAGTTTAATAAAAACATAAAATGGCTCATGACAGTACTATCACTTTCCATATATTTGAATCAACAAAAAAATCAAGCATGGAACAATCAAGTAATTCAGCATTCTTCTAATGGTACATTTACCTTGCAAATGTTTTTGAGCTAAACAAGAGCTATAAGCCCATTTGATGATATAATGATAAGCAATCAAACTGTCATTCATGGCAGCTTGATGGCATATGAAATTCAGTGTAGACATGTTGAAGGTTATGCACAATGGAAAGAACAATTTCAACTACGTTTCCACACTGATGGGTTCCAAAATTAATCAAAACTACTCAGCAAAAACATAGTAGTCAAAATAAATAGGTGAATGAAAACATCAGCTAAAAAAAGCAAACAGGATGTTAGGCGGTAATAAGAAATAAAGAATAATACTGATAGCACTATGTTCATTATTTAAATGTGTCACCTTGCACTCTGGCTCTGATCTTCAGCTATTTATGGCTATTTGCTTCATGTAAGCCCATGGCAGATGCTACATTAATCACATGATTAATGCATTAGTTGTGTCATAAATTATAACATGACATACATATGAAAATTCATCACATGATAACATGGCAAGCCAGTCACAAAGATATCACACTTTTAATGTGGAATAATCTGTGTCTGGTTTGTACTGTGAGTTAACTTGAATGCAGTACATTATTTTAAAAGGTATGTAGAGAGCCACCTCACAGTGCTAGGCTGCCCTCAGAGCCTTGAAAAAGCGTGGTGTGCAGGGAGCCGAAGATCAAGGAGCAGCTTGCAATCTCAGGCTCCTTGTGCACTGGCAAAATTAAAGGGCATGGCGGGAAGTATGTCACTGGGGACTGATCCTTGAAGCCACTTTTCACAGCACCTTTTGAATGCCCCAGGTTACAGGCAGCCTAGTATCTGTTTCTCTGATCCTGGACTCCCCTCTGCACCAGCAGACAAGCAGGGATCTGATTCATTTTATCCCAGATGCCAAAATTGTACATCCTGCAATGCATGTCTGGCATGTCAGGATGCATGAAATTTGGGATCCAGGAAAATATTTGACAGATCCCAGTACAATTAAATTAATTTCTGCCAGGGGCCATACACTGCTTTGTTCATTTGTGGACCTCCCAGCTTCAAAAGAATATTGCAGGACTAGAAAAGGTCTATGAAAAAAAAGAAGTTCTCTAGAAGCACAGGCAGATTGAGAGAGGCACTTGATTTTGATCATTTAATCTGGAAAGATGACAAGAGGGTCATAAACTATATGTATAAAATAAGGTAGGAAACCAAGTACGTGTTCCTCTATGTTTACTTTATTTTACTAACAGAGAAAAGAGATATCCGATCTGAGTCAAAGGTTTTGCAGCTAATTAAAAGGAAAGCAGCACTCCATTGTCACCCTTAATGTACACACACATACTTCAGTGCTCCATAACAAAAGAGAATTGAAGAATCCCATATCTGGTTCAACTTTTATTCTGAGTCACAGCCCCAGGATACAGGCTCCAATACAGTTCATATTTTACATTGTACTATTAAAATAACAGATGGTAAAAACTACTCCAAGGTATTAATAGGTGCAAAAAAAAGTATAAAACTGGTTAAAACTCTTAGGAGCTTTGCCTAATGTTTGAAACGTTATCTCCTCCTCCACTGTGTCCTTGCATTAGTTTTCTGAACAAAACCGTGACATTGACATTGAAAAAAAAAAATCACAGTTTAATTAGAATTTCTTACCCCACTAATGGGTTGCTATAATGCCACAGCACTAGTAATGGATAAATGAATGAACTGCCTTCAGTCAGGTCATAGCCATTCTGAAGGGTTTTTGTGTCCCTGAATCTGAGTGAATGAATGTCACTCAGATATCAGAGAGCTGCAGAAGACACAAGGACATGTTCAGGAAAGGACATGTCCAGGAAAACCCGGACATATGGTAACCCTAAGTTTGAACAGGAAATTAAAGAAAAAGAAATCATCCATAGATTAGACTGTGTTACGTATAGTTTAAACAGGGACTACAGATTCTTATCCCATTGCCTGGATTAGCTTTTGTGACCCCTACATTCCAAAGGGTTTTGCCTGTATGCTTCTCACAGCACTCCCCCTGGCCTCCTTCCCATCCCTCCTACTTCCCCACCTACTGTACTTTAATCACTCCACTTCATACTCTGCTCCGTGCTGTCCTTTCACAGTATCTGATGGAGTGAACTTGGGTTCACAAAAGTTTCTGCTATATTTATCTTATCTAGTTAGTCTACAAAAATATATATCTACCCTGCCTACTCAGTGTCTATAGTGTCAGCAAGATAAGAAATATGCTACTCCTTTGTTATGGTTTCCATCTTTCTGATACCTGTCTACAGCTGCCATCATGGTAGTTTCTGAGCACTTCACCTTTTCCTCCTGGCACCCCTGGGGGTACAGATGCAGAACAGAAGCACAGAAAGGATAACTGACTTTGCTTATGATCACACAGGAAGTCTGTGGAAGGGAAAGGAAGGGAACTGAATCTAGGCTACTCAAACTCCAGGCTAAAGTAGTTAGTGTGGCTCGGTTTGTTGAAGACAGAAGGGGATAGTAGAGGTTAACTTTCAAGCTTTGCCCTTTCTGCCCCATGATTCCAGAAACACTCAGGAACCCCCAACCACCCAAGACAACCCTCAGCACCCGAGAAGAGGTCCTCTCCCTTTGAACTATACAACCCATCACACCTGATTGGTTGAAATAGTCTCTCACACCAGCATAGGATGCTACAACACATTTCCTAGGGTACACATAGCAGCCCTACTCTCAGACTTATATTCCAATAACACTCTGTCTGGCTGCTATGAAGGGAACCCCATTAGAACTCTCCCAGTATCTGATTTCCAGGGGCTTCATCCCCTCCAGCCTGGCAGTGCACCTGAGGCTGGCCCTGCTCCAGACCCTGGCGCCGGGCCCAGGGTGGGGAGGCTGCCAGGGCCAGGGCCGGGGCCAGTGCAGCCATGGTCAGCGTGGCATCCAGGGCTGGTGTGGCCAGGGCTAGGAGGCGTCCGGGGTTGGGTCGGCATAGCACCAGGCAACCACTCTCCCCCTTTGCCCTTTCCCCTCCCCTCTCATGGGGAGGGGGGGGGTACACACACATTCAGCCCCCCCCAATTTTGTTTTCTTCCTCTGCCTATGCCCCTGCATCTGGCCACTTGCCACCCCTCCCCCCACCCCCACTGCCACCACTGCTGCTGACTTCCTTGGGGGCAGGGGGCCCCAACATGATTTCTTGCAGAGGGTCCCAAAAAATGGTGGGCCAGTCCTGATTCAATCAGCCAAGACAAGAAGTTGGATGGGAAAACACTTTCTTTCCAGCAGGTGCAGCTGAAGTATCCAAATAGTCTAATTCAGGCCTACCATGGCTACTTTGGAGCTAGAAAAAAACCCATCAGTCCCTCCTTACATGCTTTCTTCAGAGGCTGCCTCACCAGGAAGAACAGAAGGGCATGTATAAGGTACTTTTGAGTGCATTTTTTAGCTTGTAGAAACTAGGGGCGAGAGTCTGACCCAAAGAAATTAAAACAAGGAAAGTAGAACATGGTGATTACAAGGCCAAAGACCCCTGTCACTGACTAGAGGCATTTTTTGCTTAACTAGTGGCCTCAGAGAACCAGGTGCAAAATCCCTGTCTAGATTGGCTACCATCAAAGTGACTGACAGAACCATCATAAACACTTGTTCATAAAGCTGGCTGCAGACTGGCCCCAAGGGCAGCTGTGGCACCCCATAGTGGCTGAAATAATACTGCCCCCACGGAGCCCCTCAGGATCCCCCCCTCACTGCTTTTCCTGCCATGCCTTGATGTAATCTAGATGTTATTTTGGGAGGCTGCCCTTAGAGTTATTGAGTGAGCCTAATGGATTTGCACTCAGCCTAGCTCAACCTACTTAAGCCCAATCCTACTTGTCCCAAAGGACCCAAGTCCACCAACCAACATTCTGTGCACCAATTGTGGCCCTACTGGCCCTAATTGCAGTCTCCTGTCCCTAATTATGAGCTATAGTCACCCCTTTAGCCACACCCAAGCCTTATGGGTCTTACTCCCACTCCATTCACTGGGCCCTAAACTAGCTTCAGCCCACCAGGTCCACCTTGTCCACTTACAAACCACTTGGCTTCAGCCCTATTGGCCTTAGCCACTTTCTGCCCTTAGTCTGCTGGATCTGGCCTCAGGCCACTTCATACCCCTTCCCAGTGCAGGGCTCAAAATGAAAAGTGCCCTAGATACTCTGCTGTGGCCTCTACGCTGCTCCTTGTACCTATTCCCAAGACACTAGTTAAACCAAAATGAAATCCAATGCAAAGCAGTCTCTTAGACTTTAAATTAATGCCCTCCCCCCACCCCAGGGCTCTATACTACTGCCAGAACCCCATCACCATCAGCTGGCTCCTTCCCACCCTTGAAGGTACCTTTCCAGGGCTGCAATTCCTTCTCTCTAGCAGCCTAAACAAGTGACTCTCAACCTTTCCAAGCTCAAGACACCCCCTCAGAAAATGCCAGCTCTTAGTTTTTACTCATTTTTTTGACAATGGAAAAATAATACAGCAATTTTTCTGTTGCAAAGAATCCAGAAAGCCCACAACAGGTCAGGGGTGTTGGTTGTAGCCAGGGTGGTCTAAGAACATAGGCAGAAAATGTGATATCTTTTGTTAGACCAACTAAATAGTTGAAAAAATTGTTCTTTGCAAGCTTTTGGGTACAAACACCCTGCTTCAGGCAGAGGGAGAGTCACAACAGGTCAGAATATTTTTAACACTGTGGATTCATATTTGAAATCTCTGGGTTTATCTTATGAATCATGTTTGTACACCTAACAGTGCTAACATTGTGCAGCACCCTGGTTGAGAATCACCAGCTTAGGCTGAAAGGAGCTCCTCTTTTTCCAGAGGTCAGGGCCAGACTGACTGCTCTGACTCAGGAACCAAGGGTCATACCCTTTAAGCTCCACCTTCCAACCATGTGCTCCCTTAACCAGCAACATGTGTGTCCCCACAGCTCAGTGAGCTGCCTGCTCCCATCAGCTACAGTTTACCAAACAGAGATTCAGTTCTTGCCCTCCAACCTGCTTGGACCTCTGCCTTATTGGTCTGTTGTCATGCAGCTACCTCCCAAGTATCTACCAGCACCCCTGTAGCCTATATCTTCAGCTTTCCCTGTATCTTAGAATCATAAAATAGAATACTAGACTCAAAGGACCAGAAGGGACCTGTAAGATCATCAAGTCCAGTCCAGGAGGTCATTGGGCTCTAACAAATTCAATGAGGTGCTTATCCAGATTTTTCTTGAGCACCTCCAAGGATGGTGACTGCACCACCTCTGCTGGGAGCGTGCTCTAAATTCCAGATACCCTTACAGAAAAGAAGTTTTTCCTAATGTCCAACCTAAATTTTGGTCCTTGTCCTCCCTGGGGGTGCCTTTCTGAAGAGTTGCTCCCCTAGATCTTGGTGTTCACCCTTGACCCACCTGTAGGTGGCTATCAAGTAACCTCTCAGTCTTCTCTTGCTCAGACTGAACAAACCTAGTTCCAAGTCTCTCCTCATAGGGCCTATCCTCCAGGCCCCTAATCATACAGGTGGCCTATCTCTACACCCTTTCAAGCTTATCCACATCCTTCAGAGATTTGATAGACATTAGGGATGGAAGGAACCTTGGAAGATCATCGAGTCCAGCCCCCTACCCCAGGGGCAGGAAGTCAGCTGGGGTCAAAGGATCCCAGCAAGATAAACGCCCAAATGTTTTTTAAAGGAGTCCAGAATAGGTGCTTGCACCACCTCTGGAGGCAGTCTATTCCAGACCTTGGGGGCTTGGACAGTAAAGAAGTTTTTCCTTATGTCCAGCCTGAAACGGTATTGGAGGAGTTTGTGACTGTTTGAGCTGGTCATCACTAGGGGCACTCTGGTGAACAGGTGTTCCCTCAGATCCTGATGTACCCTCCCCTTATATACTTATAGGCAACCACCAGGTCTCCCCTGAGCCTGCGCTTTTCCAGGCTGAAGAGTCCCATGGCTCTCAGCCTCTCATCAAAGGGCCTGTTCTCCTGCCCTCTGATCATGTGCGTGGCTCTCCTCTGGGCTCTCTCAAGCTTTTCCACATCCTTTTAAAATTGTGGAGTCCAGAATTGGATGCAGTACTCTAGCTGCGGCCTCACCAAGGCTGAGTACAGCAGGAGGATGACATCCTGGGATTTGCTTGAGAAGCATCTATGGGTGCAAGCCACAGTTTTGGTCACTTTACCAGATGTGACATCACATTGGTGGCTTATATTCATCTTGCGGTCAATCATGACCCCCAAGTCCCTTTTGGCTCTGGTGCTAGTAAGCATAGCACTGCTGAGCCTATAAGCGTGCTGCAAGCGGGGGAGTTCCCAAGGTGGAGTGCCATGCATTTTTTGGTGTTGAATGCCATCAGGTTTTTATCCATCCATTTTCTGAGCCTGTCTAGGTTGGCCTGGATCACCAGCCTATCCACAGGTGTGGACGCTTTACCCCAAAATTTGGTGTCATCAACAAACTTGGCCAGTCCACTTCTGACACCAATGTCCACATCATTAATAAAGATGTTAAAGAGTATAGGCCCAAGGACAAAGCCCTGGGGGACCCCACTGGTCACAGTGCATCACGATGATTGACTTCTATCTGTTACCACACTCTGGGTCCAATCTTGGAGCCAATTCCCCAGCCATTGGACTGTGATGTAGCCGAGGCCGCAGTTGGCCAATTTTTCCATGAAGAGATCATGAGACACCAGATCGAAGTCTTTTTTAAAGTCAAGATATATGACATCAAATCTCTTCTCCCTTGTCCAGGTGATGTGTCACCTGGTCATAGAAGGAGATGAGATTGGTCAGGCAAGACTTACCCGCAATGAACCTGTGCTGGCTATCCCTCAGGATGTTGCCATCAGCCAGTTTGTCAACAATGGTCTCTTTGATAATTTTTTCCAAGATCTTCCCCGGGATAGAAGTCAGGCTAATAGGCCTGTAGTTGCCCAGGTCTACTTTCCTCCCTTTCTTGAAGATAGGCACCACACTGGCCTTCTTTCAATCTTCGGGCACTTCACCTGAGTGCCATGAGTTCTCAAAGATCCATGCCAGTGGCTGAGCTCTGATGCCTGCCAGCTCCTTGAGTACCCTGGGATGTAAACTGTCTGGGCCTCTTGACTTGAAGGTGTCCAGCCTCTCAAGGTGTTCCTTCACATAGTCTACGTTGATGTAGGGTAACAATTCTCCCTCACCCTGGCCGTACCTTGGGGCTGGTGAAAAACTGACACAAAATACCCATTAAGCAGGTTGGCTTTTTCCTGGGTATCAGTTGTCAGTTGTCCCATTTGGTTTAGCAGAGGTCCAATGTAAAACTTGCTCTTCTTCCAACTCCCCACATATCTAAAAAAGGACTTTTTATTGTCTTTGATACATGTAGCTAGTTGGTGTTCAGTTGCAGCCTTGGCTTTCTTGGCTTGCTTCCTACAGGTCCAGACCAGTGCAGAATGCTCCTCCTTTGAGGTGGTTCCAGTCTCCCATCCTTTTATAGGTCTTTCTTTTTAGACACAGGAGGTCCACAAATTCCCTGCAGAGCCAAGGGGGCTGCTGTGCCCTTTTGCTATCTTTCCTCTGAGATGGGAAAGACATTGCTTGTGCTTTCAGGATCGCTCCCTTGAGGAGCAACCACTCAACCTGAACCCCCCTCCCCTTCAGGTCATGGGTCCTTAGGGCCTTGCCAACAAGCCTCCTGAGCTTGTCAAAGTCAGCTTTCCTGAAGTCGAGGACTTCTGCATTGCTGACTGACTTGCCAGCTTTATGACGGATGGTGAAGGTGATCAGCTCATGGTCACTGTCTCCCAGCTTCCCTTCAATTGTTAGGTCACTGATTAAGTCATTCCCTCATTGCCAGTACCAGGTTGACCAGCGCTTTGCCTCTCATTGGTCCATAGACTTCTTGAGTCAGATAGAACTCATCCACACACATGAGAAAGCTTTGCAACCATTCAGATTTGGTCGAATTCTCTTCCCATGAGATGTCTGGGTAGTTGAAGTGCAGTACCCAAAACTGGACACAGTACTCCACCTATGGCCTCACTAACACCAAATAGAGGGGGAGGAGCACCTCCTTGGATCTGTTCGCAACACACTGATGGATACACGCCTGAGTTCTATTTGCCCTGCTGGTGACTTCATCGCACTGATGGCACATATTCTGCTTCTGGTCAATTGTCAGCCCCAGGTCCCTTTCAAATACAGTGCCAGTCAGGGGACCACCACCCATCGTATGGTTGTGGTGAAAGTTCTTCCTACCCAGATGAGGGACCCAGCACTTGTCCCTATTGAACCTCATCTGATTGTATTCAGCCTATAGGATCAGTCTGTTGAAGTCATCCTGGATCCTTACCTGATACTTGGATGTGCCTGCATTTCCCCAGAGCTTGGTGCCATCCACAAACTTAATCATTGCGCTTTCCACCCCCTCATCCAAATCATTGATAAAGATGTTAAAGAGCACAGACCCAAGCACCGATCCCTGGGGGACACCGCTGGAGACAGCCCTCCAGGATGAGGCCATCCCATCAATTACAACTCTCCGGGATCAGCCTCTGAGGCAACTGCCAACCCACCTCACTGTAGACTGGTGTAGGACAGTACCCTCCAGCTTAATTGAAAGGATCTCATGGGAGACAGTATTAAAGGCCTTGCTGAAGTTAAGGTAAATGATGTCAACCTCAACCTTAGCTTGCTTGAGAGAATGCTGTGGGTGACTGTATTAAAAGCCTTGCTAAAGTCAAAGTATATCACATCCACTGCTCCTCCTGCATCCAAAGAGCCAGTCATCTTGTCATAGAAGGCAATCAGGTTGGTCAGGCATGACTTGCCCTTGGTGAGTCCATGCTGACTGTTCCTAATCACCTTCTACTCCAAGTGCTTATAAATGGATTTCTTGAGGATCTGCTCCATCCAGGGACTTTCCATTATGCCACAGAGTTTTCCAGGGACTAGCATTATGCCACAGTTAAAGAGATTATGCTCAATAATTTCCTGCTAGTTCTCTGTGTCCCTCCTTTTTCTCTGAGCTGAAAATAGATATTTCTTGTAAAGCTTGACAGTTTATACACCTGAAACAATTTTAGCACACAGAGAACAAGAAGAATTTACAATAGTTAAATCTAATAAGAACATTTAATTCAAGGTGCTGTCTCTGAATTTCAAACATGGCAGGAATATATCCTTTAAACCATGTTTGAGAAGCAACATTATTGCAAAGTATGGCGGCAAACTGTTTTGCCTAGTTTCATGGGGGCAGAGACCCTCTGCACTTTTCCTTTGGAAAGAGTTCAGAGAATTGTGGAAAAACTGCTCCTGTTTCTCAAGGTCTCACCACCAAGTCTGATCCTGTCACCTGTTATTTACAAAGCCACTGGAAAATGTTAAGATTACAGATTTAAGCCACACGAATATATGAAGGATACAAATCCATTTATCTTTGCAAACAAACAACAGTATTTCTACAAAAACTAAGTAAGAGCTAACCCAGTGGGAATGTAACTAGATTTCATAGACATTAGGGCTGGAAGGGACCTTGGAAGATCGAGTCCAGCCCCCTGCCCGAAGGGCAGGAAGTCAGCTGGGGTCATAGGATCCCAGCAAGATAAGCATCCAATTTACTCTTGAAGGTGTTCAACATAGGTGCTTGACCCACCTCCAATGGCAGGCTATTCCAGACCTTGGGAGCTCGGACAGTAAAGAAATTCTTCCTTATATCCAGCCTGAAACAGTCTTAGAGGAGTTTATAACCATTCGACCTCATCATCCCTTGGGGTGCTCTGGTGAACAAACGTTCCCCCAGATACTGGTAGTCACCCCTGATAAACTTATAGGTGGCCATCAGATCACCCCTGAGCCTGCGCTTTTTCAGGCTAAAGAGCCCCATAACTCTCAGCCTGTCATCGTAAGGTCTGTTTTCCTGGCCTCTGATCACGCGCGTGGATCTTCTCTGGACTCTCTCAAGCTTCTCCACATCCTTTTTGAATTGTGGGGCCCAAAACTGGATGCAGTACTCCAGCTGC
>NW_005843178.1:218977-219324 GCF_000455745.1 Alligator sinensis
AAGAGGCTGGTCTAGGATGCTCATCAGCTCCTTCAGTACCCTGGGGTGTAGATTGTCAGGGCCAGCTGACTTGAAGGTATCCAGCCTCTCAAGGTGTCCTTTCACAAGGTCAGCATTGATGAATAGCAGGGGATCTCCCTCACCCACACCTCCCTGTCCTGTTGTGGGCATGGGCATCCCATGGGACTGAAGAAAGATGATGCAAAGTACCCATTTAATAGGTTGGCTCTTTCCTGGGTGTCAGTTGTCAGTTGTCCCATCTGGTTTAGCAGGGGTCCAATATTGCCCTTGCTTTTCCTCTGGCTCCCCACATATCTGAAAAAGGACTTTTTATTGTCCTTGATACT
>NW_005843178.1:219613-221497 GCF_000455745.1 Alligator sinensis
AGCTTGTCAAAGTCAGCTTTCCTGAAGTCAAGGACTTGCGCGTTGCTGACCGACTTGCCAGCTTTTCGGCGGATGGCGAAGGTGATCAGCTCGTGGTCGCTGTCACCCAGCTTCCCATCAATCACTAGGTCGCTTGAACTACTGCAAGCTTATGCCATGCAAGACACTGTTCCTGGGCATTCAAATACAAAATGCCTTTTCTTAGGCAGACAATTACAGTTTACCCCTTAAAACAGCTATTCTTAACTTGGGTGCTGTGAGATGCTTTTGAGCAATATTAGCGGTTATGTGTAGGTGTTGACACACCTAGATGACTCAGAAGATAAATTCAGAAATGTGAAATAGGAGTCCATAGTGGCAAAAGCATTCTAATCTGTTGTAGTTTGAGTTACTTCAGCTTCTCCTGGCTGCTTACTCTCCTGCACTTATACCTGGCTTAAGCTGCCTGCATCTGATTGCAGGTCTTACCTGCAGCACTTTTTCTCTTAGGCTAGGTAGAGAAATTCAAAGAGCCGGAGCCTGAATTGGTTCAACCTTCGCAAGTTATTCTAACCTGCCTAGGCGGAACTGGTTTGTAACAGGACAAACATTCTCTCTGGACTGAGGCAATGCAGGCACATGCCTGCAGTTGCTCAGGCCAAGCACCAGGGGGTGCTAGAGCATGTCCTTGGTGGCAGGGAAGCTGTGCTGGGTGGACACGGCCGGTCCAGGCTGAACTGGCCAGAGGTTTATTTCCTCCCTCTCTATCCCACCAGCAGGGACCTGAGCCAGGTCTGGTAGGCGCTCCCTGCTCGCTGCAGCAGCAGTGGGGCACCATGGCCCCTGAGGCAGAGCGGGGCAGGGAGTAGAGTTAGTCTCCCCTCTACCCCCATTGGCAGCTGGGTCTGCCAGCTGTTGCTGCCATGACCCCTACGATGGAGGGAGGAGGAAAAACTCCTGTCCGTGACCCCCACCCCCCCCCAACCAAGGGCCCTGTCGGTGTTGGGGTTTCCAGCGGGAGGGGGGTGGCAGGGCTCTTGTGGAGGGCACCAGCCACTGTCATAATGTGGGGGAGCGCTAGCTCCTTCCCAGAGGGGGCACTGCACTGTAGGGCCGGCAGAACTGTAGTGAGCTGCGCACGGCAGCACCAGGGTCTGGAACGGGCCAGAGCCCTGCAAGCCCCTCTGTAGTGCTGCCGTGCGCAGCCTGGCCCCCACCGCTTGGTCTGTGCTCAGGGCAAGCCCCCTCCTGGCAAAAGGGGGCTTATTCAGCCGCTGGCCCCAAGCACAGGCTGAGTGGTGGCTATGGCCATGCCAGGCAGACCCCGCAGTGTTGCCAGCAGCTGAATAAGCCCCCTCCTACCGGTAGGGGACTGGCCCCAAGCACAGAGGCTGCTGGCACCACAGTGGGATCTACCCAGCTGCCACCACTGCTCTGTGCTTGGGGTCAGCCCCCTCCCGGCAGGAGGAGGCTTATAAAGCCGCTGGCCCCAAGCACAGACCAATCAGCAGGGGTTGAGCCCCACCCTCACTCAGCAGCTGGAGCAGTGAGCGGTGAGCGACTGTGATGTGCAGCACCTTGTCATGGCTTCGCAGAGCGTGAGCCCCTTCCTGGCGGAGGCCTTTCTGCAGGGCTGGCAGAGCTGCTGTTGAGCGCGGCAGTGCAGCAGAGGGGCTTGTAGGGCTCTGGCCCACTGCAGACCCCAGTGCTACAACACACAGCCCACTGCAGCTTTTGGCCCTGCAGCACAGCACCCCCACCAGAAAGGGGCTTGCACTCCCCCACATTATGACACGGACTGCTACTCACAACAAGGGCTCTGCCCCACTCGCTACAGCAGCAGGGAGAGGGCATGGCCAGGCAGGGCCCCCCAACCGGGGGGGGGGGGGGGGGGGGGGGGGGGGG
>NW_005843178.1:221528-227730 GCF_000455745.1 Alligator sinensis
GCGGGGGGGGGGGGGGGGAGGGCAGAGAGTGTGGCAGTGAGGGCAGGCAGACCCATCTGCCAGTGGGGAGTGGGGGTAGAGGGAATGCTCCTCCCTGTCCTCATCTATCTCGGGGGCCATGGTGCCCCACTGCTGTAGCAGCAAGGGGAGACCACCTGGCCTACCTGGCTCAGGTCCCTGCCAGTGGAAGAGAGAGGGGGGAATTAAACCGCTCCCTGGCCAGACCCCCACATCAGCCTGTCCTTGCTCTGGTTGGGGAGCAGAGGGGCTGGGCCAGCCTGGCTAGGCTGGAGCAGAGAGCATGCTGGGATGCTGGGGGAGTCCGATTTAACTTAAACCAGCAAGGGGTCTGGGACAGATATTGAATAAACTGGTTTGAGCCAAATCAGTTAAGTCTGATACTACATTCAACCGGGTTTATCTCAAACCAGTTTCAGCTATTTTCAAACCGGTTTATGTGCACTGAATAGGTTTAAACTAGTTTCTGATCACTTAAACCAGTCAGTGTGTAATGTCTGTTCCTAGCTTTAAAGTAACAGCGTTCCATGTCCCCTAATACACAGAGACTCAGAAAAATAAGTTCCAGAGGGTAAAATTATATATTCAAGCAACCATAAAGTAACTCTAATACTGTTTTTCTATTCAAATTGCATTCTCAGTGTGTTGTATATTTTTCAATTAAATTTAGTAACTCATTCAGAAAGTTACATTTTAAAGATCACTGATTTTAATCTCTTCTTTAATGCTTATATTAAAATTTAAATCCTCTTGGATGCCAGGCTTGATTTGTCCTATGCTTGTAAAACAGGCAGAATAAAATAGTAGTAAAGAAGAAAGAATTACTACTGTTACATGCATTAAAGTACTCGAATCATATTTTGAAATCACAATAGAGAGCATAAACATGCAAAAACATTTTCTGATTGAAAGGCCTGACTTTTACTCCATTCACAGCCTTGTCACTGTTGCTAACATGCTAGTAGCTCTCTAAATAACAATTATTTTCTTCACGATAACAAAAAAGCAATATTTCAGAAGCTACCCTTGATGGTTCAAGGTAAAAACAAAACATGGAAACAATGTGCTAGTCAGATTACTCTTAGCTTTTGGAAGAGCAATTCTTCCACTGGGATTTCCTACCACATGATGTTGGCCTTGTACTTCTTAGGCCCAAGGAGCTTAAGTCCTGCACACAAAAACTTTTTGTCGCTACATTACTATGGGTGGGGATGTAAACTATGCAGTGTTAAATTAACAGGGCCACAGAAATTAACTAAACATCACTGAGGGATTTAATGCCACCTTTGCAAATATCCTTGAGGTCCCAGTCCTCTGTCCCTCTGCCACTGTAGATCACTGACAGAAAGTTTCCAGTGATTCAAAGGGCTGGAGAGAGTTCCACAGGAGTGACCCTTGCAAACATCCAAGGGTTAGTATCTTGGTATAGACCAGTGTAAAAATTACATTAGTAAAAAAAATACTAATGTAGGCTTCTATGACGTATCTCAGGGCTGTCCAACTGGCAGTCTGCAGCCCATGCGGGTGGCACTTCAGTGATCGTCTCATAGCCTGTGGGTTACTACCTAGCTACCACTCCTTCCATTGTTCCTCCTGTTGCTGCAGCCAGGATCTCTGGGCACCTGCTCTTGTCTCCAGCTTCTGTTTCTGGCCCCTGCCCCTGGGAGTGAGGCAGCAAAGCCCACAGGGCCCACGAAGCCAACGCAGTGGGGTGGATTGGAGGGTCCACAGCTCATGTGACATATGGCCTATGCAGTATGCAGCTCCTGGTTGCTCTTAAGTTGGACAGTCCTGATTAGCTGTTATGTCTGCGTGATTTGGTAGATGTAAGCACAGCATTTAGAGCCAAAGTTACAGCAATATAAATAACTTGCGTCATTATAGGATCATTCAGATTTAAAAATTAGAATGCAACAGCAGATGCACGCTCCTGTGGTGAAAAGGTTTGTTCAGCCATACTCTTGACTGAGTCCTAGACCCTGCATCTATATGTAACAAGCAATGAAATCACCTGACCAGAGACAAGGTCCCAGGGTGAGCTGAGCCAGGCAGCAGCATGGGCCAGTGGGGCTCCTCGGAGAATGGTGATAGGCAAATGAAGCCATCTCTGGAGGCAGCCATCTTGGAAAAGGGAAAATGGCTCCCCAAAGGGCAGAGGAAGCCCACTGTGGGGGCAGCCATCTTGGGGAAAGGGAGAGCTGCAAGAGAAGTGCAGAGGCTGAGAGAGAGCTGGGGCTCGGTGTCCTGTCCACAGCTCCCGGACCCTGAAGAAAGCACAGGCTGTGCTGCGGGCTGGGGGGTTGGGAAGCCCAGTGCAGCACCTCACTTGCTCCCTTTCCCCTGGGAGCCCTGCCTGGACGAGTACCCGGCCCTTCTGGAGACCTCTAGCGAGGAGGACCTTCCTCCAGGCCCCGTGTGGCGTGAGGTGCACTAGGGGGAGGGAGACCGGGGAGGTTGGTCCAGCTCCCCATGAGCTCTGGGCAGGGGCGGAGCTGGGGGAAGTAGCCCCCACTCTCACAGGGCAGGGCCCCCGTGAGGAAGAGCTAAGACCTGAGGGAGGAGGCGAACTTTGACTGCCTGGTGAGCAGGGGGGGTGCAGTGTAGAGAGGGGATTGCCAGAGATCTCCAGCCCAGAACCTGCTTCCCATGTGTGAGGGTACGAGGGTCTGGGCAGGGTAAGTCATCTTATAGGGACCAGATCAGCCTGTCCGCTGGGACCCCCTCAGGCCCCGGGGGAGGCGCACCCAGGCCTAGGGTCAGTGAACTTCTGGAGGGACTGGACATATTTAAAACAGCTGGTCCTGATGACCTCCACCCCAGAGTACTGAGGGAATAAGCAGAGGTCATTGAGGGACCCCTGGCACAGCTTTATAAACACTCGTGGTGCTCTGGTGAGGTGCCAGAGGACTGGAAAAGGGCCAATGTGGTTCCCATTTTCAAAAAAGGGAGGAAGGAGGGCCCAGGAAACTATAGGCTAGTTAGTCTTACCTCAATCCTGGGTAAGCTTTTTGAGAGAATTATCCTGGTGCATGTCCACGAGGGGCCAGCAGGGGAGATTATGCTTAGGGGCAACCAACACGGGTTCATTAGAGGCAGGTCGCCGCACCCAGAGAGTGGTGGTGGACGTGTCATTTTCAACCTGGAGGGATGTGGGCAGTGGGATCCCCCAGGGCTCAGTTCTCAGACCCGCACTGTTCATCTTCATCAGTGACTTGGACGAGGGGGTAAAAAGCACCCTATTCAAATTTGCTGATGACACAAAATGTGAGGGGATGTGGGCACGCTAGAAGGGAGGAAAAGGCTGCAATTGGACCTAGACAGGTTACAGGGGTGGACAGATGAGAACAGGATGGGTTTCAATACTGACAAGTGCAAGGTACTGCACCTGGGGAGGAAGAACCAGCAGCACACCTACAGGCTGGGGAACTCCCTTCTTGTCAGTGCAGAGGCAGAAAAGGATCTTGGAGTCATTACTGATGCCAAATGAATATAGGCCGACAGTGTGGGGACGTGGTCAGGAAGGCCAACCGCACCTTGTCATGCATCCACAGATGAATCTCAAGCAGGTCCAAGGTGATCCTCCCCCTCTATGCAGCACTGGTCAGGCCACAGTTGGAGTACTGTGTCCAGTTCTGGGCACTGCACGTCAGGAGGGATGTGGACAGCATTGAGAGGGTCCAGGAGGGCCACCCACGTGATCGGGGGCAGCAGGGCAGGCCCTACAAGGAGAGGCTAAGGGACCCGAATCTGTTCAGCCTCCACAAGAGAAGGCTGAGGGGGGATCTAAAGGCCTGTTACAAACTAGCCAGGGGGAACCAGCAGGCATTGGGGGAGTCCCTGTTCCCCTGAGCACTACCAGAAGTGACTAGAAATAACAGTCACAAGCTGGCAGAGGGTAGATTTAGACTAGACCTCAGGAGGCTCTACTTCACAGTCAGGGCGGCTAGGAGCTGGAACTAACTTCCAAGAGAAGTGGTGCTGGCTCCTACCCCAGGGGTCTTTAAGAGGAGGCTAGATGAACACCTTGCTGGGGTCGTTTGACCCCAGTGCTCTTTCCTGCCATGGATCTGTCAAGGTCCCTTCCGACCCTACAAACTATGAAACTATACAGGGATTTCAGAGGAGCACCCACCTGCAGCACAGCTGCCCTTGGGATACATCTCATGAGACCTTCACAGCAAGGACTCGCCCATGGTTCCCAGAATGGAAGTAGTTCCACCTTCTCGGGCATCCGGTCCAAGCTACACCGTGTACACAGATCATCCGAGGCCATCATCGTGTACATTACTGTCTGAGGGTGTAAATACGTTTCTGACAGTTTATCAGTTGTGTATTAGTTTCTTTTTCTTTAACCCTTCGTAAATAAAGTGCACGTAGTTGTGAATTGTGTGGTGTCTAATTGGAGGTCCAGGGACACTAGGTGCCTTCCTGTGAAGGGAATGTCCCTCACTCCGGGAGCCCCCTACTCCAGGCTGTGGGCACCTCCAGGGATCCAGAGTTGGGTTGTGGGTAGCCCTGCAGCCAGGCTTACGTACAGAAGAATCAATATTGCCTCATGTTTAGAAGTCCAAATTACTATGCCCTGCTACATAGAATTTACAGTCACAGCTCCCACTGTTGATCTTTACTAATTCTAGTCAGCTACTGACAGAGTAATACAAAAGACAGAACATCTTTAAACTCAGACTGACTTACTTTCTTTTTCTCCTTCAGTTCCATTTCTTCCTTATTAAATAGATCTTTGCAAAAGTTTTGCAAGGTCCATGCATTTTTCCTTACAATCATGAAGTTTGCACAGAAATTTAAGTTTGTTTTTCAATTTTACTTTCCTTTAATCCTGTTCAATAAATCTGATTTTGTGATCTAATGTAATCATTTTAGGCAGCAAAGAAATAATTAAAAGTATGTAATAGCAGCTAGCTAATGATTCCTACAAATCCCATCTTACCAGATGCTACTCAAACTTGCTGGGTGATGGAGTCGGTTATTCTAGAATGTTCCTGCATTACCCAAGAGATTCCTTTAATTGAGTTCTGAGCTCAGAGGAAAGATTAGCCTTTTTTTTAAATGGGATATTGGAATCATAATCTAAAATTATTCCTACAACTTCAGGTATGTGATAAAAACGCAAGGAAAAGAATACGGGCAAAATATTGTCCTACTGAAACAAAGTATTTGAAGCAGGATGTATGTAATACATTTGTCATAGTTACTACTGAACACAGAAAATTGAACTTTTTAGGGAGCACCTAGACATATGCCATGTTAACATAGTTGCTACTTAAATTGCTTTTGTACACAGACATATCTTACACCAGTATCTTGAGTGGGCAGATGATCAATTCTCCTGGGATAGTTGCTGTAATAAGTCCTATTACAGCACTTCATAACAAAAGTATTTGGGGAGCTAGTCATAGCCTGTGTGCATACCCAGGAAAGGAGCTGATGTGCAACATTACTGTCATAATTTACACAATCATTATTTTACCCCTGATTTTTCCCAGAGTTCAACATAGGATTCTCATTAGTTACACCAGTCATACATGTTGTTATGTTGGTGCAAGGATAGCATATACCACACATATTACACTTAAATACTACTTATTATTTATTTGTTTTTTGGCACAGCACCCAGGAACCCTAGTCATGGTCCAGAATTCTGACTTGCTATGTGCTGTCTAAACACAAAGAAACAAAGTTCCTCCTGCTATAAAGAGCTTATCATCAAAGTACAGGACAGGTACGGTAGGGAAACTTAGGGAAGTGCAAGGTAACAGTATCAGTCAGCACAATAGTAGTTTCAGTATGCCAACAGCTAACAGTTGTTAGGAGAGGGGAGCTCAAGAAGAGTGGTTGCTTCTCAAGGGAGCGATCCTCAATGCATAAGCTAAGGCTATTCCATCTCGGAGGAAAGGCAGCAAGAGGGCACAGCAGCCCCCCTGGCTCTCCAGGGACCTAGCAGACTTCCTGAGGCTAAAAAGAAAGGCCTACAAAGAATGGAGGATAGGAGTCACCTCCAAGGAGAGTTATTTTGCACTGGTCCGGTCCTGCAGGGAGCATACCAGGAAAGCCAAGGCTGCAACTGAACTCCAACTAGCTTCGAGCATCAAGGACAATAAGAAGTCCTTTTTCAGATATGTGGGGAGCCGGAGGAAAAGCAGGGGCAACATTGGACGCCTGCTGA
>NW_005843178.1:227740-228006 GCF_000455745.1 Alligator sinensis
CCAGATGGGGAAACTGACAACTGACGCCCAAGAAAAAGCCAACCTATTACATGGGTATATTGCGTCGGTCTTTCATCAGTCCCATGGGACGCCCATGCCCGCTACGGGACAGGGAAGTCTGGGTGACGGTGATCCCCTGCCCTCCATTAATACTGACCTCGTGAAGGAACATCTTGTAAAGCTGGATACCTTCAAGTCAGCCAGCCCTGACAATCTACACCCCAGGGTACTCAAGGAGCTGGCGAGCATCATAGCCCAGCCTCTGG
>NW_005843178.1:228668-233495 GCF_000455745.1 Alligator sinensis
CTGGCTTGCATCCATAGATGCTTCTCAAGCAAATCCCGGGAAGTCATTCTCCCCCTGTACTTGGCCTTGGTGAGGCCACAGCTGGAGTACTGCGTCCAGTTTTGGGCTCCACAATTCAAAAAGGATGTGGAGAAGCTTGAGAGAGTCCAGAGAAGAGCCACGCGCATGATCAGAGGTCAGGGAAGCAGACCCTACGATGACAGGCTGAGAGCCCTGGGGCTCTTTAGCCTGGAAAAGCGCAGGCTCAGGGGTGATCTGATGGCCACCTATAAGTTTATCAGGGGTGACTACCAGTATCTGGGGGAACGTTTGTTCACCAGAGCACCCCAAGGGATGACGACTAGGTCGAACGGTCATAAACTACTACAAGACCGTTTCAGGCTGGACATAAGGAAGAATTTCTTTACTGTCCAAGCCCCCAAGGTCTGGAACAGCCTGCCACCGGAGGTGGTTCAAGCGCCTACATTGAACACCTTCAAGAGCAAACAGGATGCTTATCTTGCTGGGATCCTATGACCCCAGCTGACTTCCTGCCCTTTGGGCAGGGGGCTGGACTCGATGATCTTCCGAGGTCCCTTCCAGCCCTAATGTCTGTGAAATCTATGAGTTGTCAAATTTTTAGTAACCATAATGTCAAAGGAAAGTTGTAAAAAGAGCTCTGATGGAGAACAAGGAAATGGCATCACAAATATTTATTGGAAGCTCTTCCACACACGGGAAAAAGCACAAAACTGCTTATTTAAAAATTGAACAAGTTGACAACGTAGGAGCCCAGGTCCTGCTGACTGTCCACCAGACTTAGGCTCCTAAGTCATTTAAGTATTTTTGAAAATTATAACCAAGATGACTACTTGAAATCCACTCAGGCGGAACTCTCAGCTGCAGTTAATAGACTTACTTGTACACATACCCATTGTGGAAATAGCCAATATTGGTCATAACAACTTTGTTCCTTATTATGCACTATAGAACATTCAAACTCAAGGACCAAAATGTATGTAAGGTTAAGAAAAATTATAAAATCCTTTAGTAGCTGAACAAGTATAGAAGTATAGGGTATTTGAATGACACAGTAGATTTATACTGCCTGTTTTCCATTCTACTCCAGAGATGTTATTAAATTGTCTGTAAAGTGCTCCAATATACAGAGGCGTGACAAGGAAAAGATTAAGTAGTGGATAATGTGACCACAATTTAAAGTAACTATTGTAGTGATTTAACTTCCTAAGCATAATTCAATTAATATTGTCCAGGATTAGCCAAAATTGATACGGCTGTGTTACAGGATTGGCAGAAAGGATACCAGAATTACTACTGCCTATACATCATCTCAGCAAGACAGCAGTGCACCTAGTCATCTTGAAATGATCATACAAAGTACAGCAGTTACCCCAGAAGGATAAAGAATATGAGCATTTGTTTCAGAAAAGACAGTCAACCAACAGGAAAGCTGTGTAGATGAGAGGCCAAAACATGCATCAGGATTGCTAGGCTACAGACTCACATTAACCACTGACTTTCTGGGGAAAATTATTTCAGTTCTCTCTGTAAAATAAGGATGCTTATACTTCTCTATTTCACAAGGTGTGACAAGACACAACTCATTGTTGTCACACACAATTAATTTGCTGTTGTGAGCTAATTAAATGGTATAGTGATGAAAACCAGAGGGATGCCTACTCAGTGGTACAATTATTTCTGTGAATTGTCTTTGGTAAAAAGCAAGGCTTTGTTGTAAGCAAAATGTTTCATCTGAGCAGAAATGTCCTGGAGGAATAGATGCTGCTGCCAAGTGACTAGCTCAAAGCCAGTGATTCAAGAGTGGAAGTATTAGGCTCCTTGAAGCAAAAATGTCAGGCTTTATAAATAGTCTATTTTTAGAAGGCTGAATAGAAGCTAAGGACAACAATGATAAAAGATGAAGGAGACCCATCTCTGTTTCTTCCATTTCATTCAGCTGATCTTTGATATATTTCTAAGCACGTTTTCAAACCTCTGAAAATATTTTAAGGCAACGAGATTCTTTTGTTGCTCAGTTACTAAGAACCTTAACTTATGCTAAGTTAGAAACTAAAGCAATTCTCTTGAAATACACACAAGTCATTCTCACCAGCTGAGAGACATTCATGAACATTTAAAATGCCAAGAAACTTCAAGAGGTTTTAGACACAAGCTTTCTTGAATTACATTTAATCTTTAATAGGTTCAAGATTTTAAGCCTACCAAGTCCTAATTACTTCAGCATATACTAATTTTTTTTAAAAAAGAAATCTGTATACAGTCATTGGAATAGTTATGCTATACAATAACATCAGAGTAGAAATATACTCTGATGAGAAATCATATGAACATGCTTCTATAAGACTATTTAGCAGTTTTTGTTCGCAGCCGTCGCTTCATGATTAAGTGATCGCTTTCCTTTTCCTTCTGATCCATAACAATCTGAAAAGGGGACATTTTGCAAGATATTTTAGCTTTTCCTCTGAATAAACTGCTTAATACAAACAATTCCATGTCAGCATCACTCCATAGATAATTCCGTATTCAAAACAAGGATCATGATATAACCACTTCTAATGTTCCTACATGCTATTTTCAAAATATGTTGTAAAATAAAACCTCTGAATGGTAGATTCATAATATTCATAGCTCAGCATTTATACATCTTTACATAAAAGTAGTTCATGACCAAAGTGAGAGGAAGTGTTAGGATGTGTCAAATTCAGTTTGCACCAAAGTTAAAGGGGAAAACAAGTTTTAAAAGCATAGAAACAATTCTGATGTGAAAGTTATTTTCTATTCTAACTTTCTATTACTAATTCCATGAAACACAGTACAGTAAAATCTGTTATCCGGCATCCCTGGGGTAAGGGGATTGCCAGTTATGTAAAAATTCCGGTTGTATGAAAACCCCCAGCAGGCCACACACGGAGTGGGGTAAGGGACATGCGGTGGTGGTTGCCTGCGGAGTGGCAGCAGCTGCAGGCGGAGCGGGGGTAGTGCAGGGTGGTAGGAGCCACTGCCCCCACATGCAACCTATCCCCTGCCCTCCCAGCCAGAAATTCCAGTTAATGAAATTTCCAGTTAGTTAAATGCCAGATAGCGGAGATGTTACTGTATTAAAAAAAACAAACAAAAAAAAAACATAACCACCAAGTTTAATCTTCCCTTGGTTGTCTCATTCCGCTCTCCTCTCCTCTTCCTTTGCAAGTTCCTTTGGCATTTCTTACCCACTTATTTCAATTTCCTTTTCTCTAACTCGTCAGGGATCCAGTGCAGTCTGCCTTCTATCCCCTCCATTCAGGCTGTTTTGAATGTGATAATTTACTTGCCTAAGCACTTGTGGAATTGAGGCATAAGGATGAGTTCTCATGCTCACTCTGCACAATTTACCACATTTACCTGAATACAAGATTCTCCCCCTCATAATTAGATTATACGCATGGAAATTTATAAATCTATTATAATTTTCCATGTATGGAATCTAATCATTGGAGGATCATCTTAAATTCATCTCCCCCACACACTACTGCGGGTGGTGGGGAGGAGAGGTGATGAGGGAGGCAGTAATGGGTAGGGACCTACTGAAATCGTGGTGAAAGTAGAATGCAGCTCCTTTAATCTTGCAGTTTCCCTTGAGCGCCCTTTCACTGCTGACTGGCAGAGAAGCCCTACCACTCACTGTTCACTCCTGATGGGCAGGGACGTGAAAACCACAGTTTCAAATATGGTGCAATTCTTCCCAGCCAGTCAGCAGCAAGTGGTAGGATTGCTGGGACCCCTTAGCCAATCAGCGGCAGGAGGCAAAAACTGTGCCATATTTAATATAGTGGTCTTTGCCTCCCCACCAATCAGGAGTGAGCAGTGAGTGGTGAGGCCCTTCCACCAATCAGCAGTGGGGGAGCGTGCAAGGGAAACTGCAAGATTAAAGGGGCTACCACGCAATAGGAAGGGTATGCAGTAAGGGGGCAAGCAGTGTAGAGGCAGCTGGACAGGCAGTGAGAGAGGCAGGCAGTTTGTCACCTACCACCTGCCCTCCCCCCATTTAACCCCTATTGTGCCTGTCTCCCTCCACCCCCCCCCACCCAAGAGCCTCAGACTGCCCCGATCCCCAATTCCCCCCCATCCACAGCTTCTTTCCCCCAGAGCCTCAGGTCTCCACCCCCCTTTCTCCTGTCTCTCCCCCTGCTGAATTCTCTCCTCCCTGTCTGCCCCTCCACAGCCCCCTCCCGTTACCTGTTCCTGTTGCAGCCTGGGGCACAAACCATGGCTCCAGCCTGGCTGCGTAGCAGCAACACACAGCTGGCGTTATGGCTACAAGCTGGGCTGGAGCATGTGCTCCATGCTCCAGGATGCAGCAAAGACAAAGCCTCCCAGTACAGAGCAAGAGTAAGGAAGCTGAGGCAGAGGGGGAGAGAGAGGAAGAAGCAACATGGGGGGGAAGACCGGGGGCTGCAGGGGAGGAGTGGCAGAGCGTGTCAGGTGGGGACAGCTTTGTCCAGCTGGGTGTTAAAAGCCTCCAAGGATGGAGATTCCACAACCTCTTTGGGTTACCTGTTCCAGTGCTTTACTACCCTCCTACCTAGGGGGGTACAGATAGAGATTTTTGGGGTCGATACCAATAGACGATTTTTAAGGAGGCATATTGAATGATACCGATCCAATTTCCATTACCAGCCTGGTAGCTTGAAGAGCAGTGTCCAGCTGGTATGTCTGTTGTGGTGGAAGGGGAGGGAAGGGGCAGATCAAAGTCCCCACGATGAGGGAGGGAGTGGGTCTGCGACAGCGGCTGCCCAGGCAGGGCGGGGCAGGTGTGGGACAGAGCCA
>NW_005843178.1:233596-256382 GCF_000455745.1 Alligator sinensis
AGACAAGCCGTGGCTACATCCCGCACCTGTCCCGCCCTGGCTGGGCAGCACTTGCCCCAGCCCCACTCCCTCCCCTTACCATGGGGGCCTTGATTTGCCCCCCCTTCCCTCCCTCCTCCCTTTCTACCACAACAGACTTATCAGCTGGACACTGCTCTTCAAGGTGCGGGGCTGTGCTCCTCACTGCCTATGTGCTATGCTGCAGCTGCACATGCACGGGCTGCCTATGTGCTGCACATCAGCCAAATTATTGGCCATATCAATTTCCAATACAGACAATTTTCTTTATATATGTCCGATATCAGATTGGCACTGATGTATCAGCGCACCTCTACTCCAAGCAAGAAAGTTTTTCTTAATATCTAACCTAAGCTTCCCTTAATGCAAGTTGAGACCATTGCTCCTTGTTCTGTTGTAAAACTAAAAGAATTAGTAAGGTAGATTAATCAGAAACTGGCTAACCATCACTTAGTTTAACTCTCTCTGTTTTTGTTTTTTTAAAGACTAAATTCATGGTGACTAGATGTTCTGCCTACTCTGTGAACTACTGCAGAACATAACTTACCAGGTGACCAGGAATATCTAAAGGAGAGGAAATGGCAGCTGAGTAAAGCCTTCGTTTGGTTCGTTTTGGCTTGGGCTGATTTTCTTTGTGATTTTCCACTTGTGCAGATTTGGGAGAGCTTATCGTTTCAATCAACTTCTTTGCTGAAAGAGCCATTATATTTTAATCAATATTTTATAAATTTTGTAAGTCAAGACAGAATAAATTAGAAAAAAAGAGAATAAATACGATGCAACATTTAAAACCTACAAACACATGCTTTATTTTTTTAACAAGATTTAGGAAAAATTTAAAGTAGATCTAGATGTGGAATTCAGAAAGGGCAGCTAACTGAAATTACATTGCTAGGAAGCCAAAACTGTTATGAAACTTTTCTGCAAGGGTGAGTTGCAAGAGTTCAAGAACACGCAGAAGACAGCACAGAGGTGCACCTTATAGATTAAATCAGAGATGCATAAGCTTTTGTAGGCAATAGTTGCTTTGTTCAGCAATTAGACTAACAGCTGTGCAAAGATAATAGTGATGGCAATAATTAACATGCACACCTGTCAAAATTTAAAATGTGTATGCATGAAACAAATCCTCCTTGCAGTTTAATTCCATATCTATCTGCATTTAAAAATGGCAAATTCTTGATTGGCCTTTGTAGACTCTTTTTATTAACATTTTCAGAATATTTTCACAAGAGGATAGCTTCCATATTCATCAGTATTAGTCAATAATAACCCCCTGCAACCCCACCAATAAATTGCATTGTAACCCACTGCTGTTTATTAAAAGCTGTTGAACAGAATGATTGGAGCAGTCTTCTCTGGCATCTCTTAAACCAATAATGGTGGATAACAGGAAGGATAATAAATAGGGGACAGATCACTGCTCTCCTAGCATCTACTTCTGCCAGTAAGAAACAGGACACTGAGCTAAACGGATCATTGATCTGAGCCAGTATGGCATTTCTTATGTAGTTATGTTTAAATATCATATCTGTGGAAAAGGCAGTTAATACAGTTTCCAAAGAAATAAAACAAATCAGACTTTTCCCATACAGAAAATTATATATTTTGGATTTGATTCTTGTGTCAATTTTACACTAACCCCAAGCTGTCTGCCCTCCTGTAGCTGCCTGACTCCTGCCACTGCTTTCCCCGAAATGCAGGAGGGGAGGCAAACTTTAGACAACCGTACAATAATTAGATTCTGTATTTGGAAAATTATAACAAATGTATAATTTTCCATATATAGAATCTAATTATTTGGGGGGGGGGGGGAGAGGAGGGTGCTAACCTTAAATTCTAAATCATCTTGATTTGGGTAAATACAATATTTGCAAAACACTTACTATACCATCTCTGTAAGCCAGTATGTTACTTGAATATCTTGCCACTACACTTTCTAATAGGTAGGACCTGGTTAAAATCACGATTTATTTTTCACAAAACTGATTTCCACAAAAAAGGAAATTTGCAATGAAATGGAGTTCCCCAGCAAGCAGCCATATCATGGCATTACGTTGCAACAAGATGGATGCTGCAGGCTGGGGAGACCACTCTCCTACCAGCAGCAAAAGCCGTGAAGCCTAGGGGAGCGGGGGTGCTGTTTGCTCCTCCAGGTGGGAAAACTGGGGTGCTGGGGAGAGAGAACACACATGGAAGAGCAAACAGCCCCTCCTCTACCCAGTGCCAGGACCATCTGCCAAGGCAGTCCCCAAGTGCCCCAACCCCCTGCACCCCAGTTTTCCCATCCAGAGGAGCAAACAGCCCCTCCCCTATCCACCCCCAAGCTCTCTCCTCCCCGTCCCTTTTGCAAATCCTTCCCCCCTGCCCTGGACTGCTAGGCTTTTGCTGCTGGCTAGGGAATGCTTTCTCCCTGCCTGGCAGAAACAACATGGGGCAGATAGCTGCTACTGCTGTTCCTGCCTCTTCCAGCGAGGCAGGGGTGAGGCCGTGGGGATTTTTAGGAGGGGTCAGAGGCCTTGGGAGCTGCTGTAATTAAACCTGGCCCTAAACCTGCCCCCTCAGCCAAATCGGAGGATGTGGAGGGGCATCATAATTTAGGTGCGAAATGGCAGGCCCCCACCATGATTAGGCCACAATATTAGCGAGCTGGGCCCGTGATTTAAACTAGGCCCTACTAACAGGTGACAAAGAAGTGGTCTTAGACTTGAGCTCAGTACAGACCTTTTGAATGAATAATTATAGGAGAACTTTGAAGGAAATCTCCAAGCTTTTGTAAGGTTCCATCTTTTTTCCTAGTAGATTTCATACTTGCAGTAGATTGTTGGTTTCTTAAAGGGTATTCCTTTCGAAATGACTGTGAATTAGATACCTAAACAGAAACATTGATTAAGAATTTGGCTAGACAATCACCAATTCACTTATTTTAGTCTATGAATTAAATTTGATCATTAGAATGATGATCTGCAGTTTTAAAACTTAGTCCCAACTCTGCCCCTTTGTATTGGGGGTCTAAATACATTAATAGATGCTCTTGTTTGCAGGAGCAAAGTAATTCCAAATATTTTGACTGAGGAGGAAGTAACAAAGCAGTATAATGGAACAAGAAGATCCAGGAAGTGTAGCAAAACCCCCAGTTTTTCATTCGTTCCCTTCCCTTCCCCAATTATTTCTGGCTTTTCTCTCTCTCCCTCTCTATTCCCTATAGACAAGCATAAGCGAGCTCAGACTTAGGATAAGCTTTAACATTTTTATTTTGGTAGCAAGTTTCTGGTTTTGGATATCCATTGTTTTATATTGTATTATTATTAGGTTTGTATTGATTCTTACTGTTGTATGTTGTATTATTATCATTTTCGTATTGATTTTTATTGTTTCATATGGATATTGTATGGTTTAGGCCTGTGTTTGTAAGTGACCGAAAGTAATGCCAAGTTTCCATTTTGTATGTCAAGTCTCCATCTTGTGTCCTCTGCCCAGGCATCCCCTGTGTTGCAACTGTATGATTCACGTATCCCTCCCATGTAAAATGGTTCCCGGATGAATGAGAGTGATTGGGAATGAGTGAAATACAATGGTAGCAGGCCTCTACTGAATGGCCTGTAACGACCTGGCCATCACCTCGTATTGATTCATCCAGGAACCACAGACCTCACCCAGGAACAGAGACAAGAACCCAGCATTTGAAAGACAAAAGATCCTGCAGAACCAGCAACTCTACCATTGTACCCCACCATTACAGACACCCGAAACTGCACATCCCTGCACAGAGCACACATGCTCAGTACACCAGGGGCTGAGCTTTGCCTGGGCATGCCTCCTGTCACTAGGGTCACACAAGGTCTGCCCCTATAAAAACGGGTAGTGAAGACTGACTCCTTGGGACGCCCTCTCCATCTGGACCAGCACCATGCCACACCACCTATCCACCCAGAGGCCCTGCCGGCGACCCCCCTCTGGACAACGACCCCTTTCCAGCCTGGATAGGTAGCTATCACTCCCCACCCCGTCTTCAACTTGGGGGACTTGGACTCTGCTTCTCTTCCCTACCTGGGCTCCAGCCCTTCCACTAAGTTTCTTTCTCCTGCTGTCATCGTGAGTGAGTGAGTGAGTCAATAACTTCATGGGGCTGTGTAGTGTGTTGTCTGTGTAATAAAAATATTATTTGGACACCTAAATTGGGTTTTGCTTTACTATGGTTTGGCCCTGCTCCAATCTCTGCTCCTTGCCCCTCTAACTTCTGTCTCATTTCTCCCTCTCCTGCTTCTGGCTCTCTGCCACCTCCAGCACCTGTCCTGAGCTCCTCTCTGCCTCCAAACCTGCCTTTTCTTTGCCACTGTCTTATCCCCACTGCCTTTTCCTTTTCCCCCCGAGCAACCAGGTTTCTGCCTCAGTTTATTTCCTGGCTGTCTCCTCCTTGCCACCACTTATCTGCACCCCCCCCTCAATATCTCAGCTGTCTGCCTCAGTTTCCAGCCCCAGTCTACCTTAAGTAAACCCAAGCCTTAGTTCCTCAGCCAGCCTCTCTGTAGTCCATCAGTTCTAATCCCGATTCTGGCAACTTTCACTCCCTACACTTTAACACTCTCTCTCTCACCTGAACCTTCCCCCAAGTATCCCAGGTACCCCAAGCACACACATACACACTGTATGATCCAAATTAGGAACTTACCTGTGTGTATGTGTGAGAACTGGTGCATGTGAGTGTGTGTGTGTATATATATATATATATATGGCATTGTGTGCATGATATATGAATTATTGATACGTCTCTAACTTTTGGGGTGTATAATGTATGTGCTTGAATTGGTGATAGATATGCATGTGCCTAGGCTGGTTTGGGTGTGTGTGTGTGTGTGTGTGTGTGTGTGTGTGTGTGCGCGCACGCGCAATTGTGTCACACCCTCCTAACAGCACAATATTGAGATCCTGAGAATTGGCCTGACCCCAAAGGGCAACAGAAGATATATTATAACAAGCATGGGCAAAATCTTGGCATCACTAAAATCAAGGACAAAATCTGTATCGATTTTAATAGGACCAGAATTGCACCCTTTATATTGTACAGCTGTAGACACATTATGATAAATTTAACGTCACATGCTTCATAAAGGATTTTAGAGTACCTCACAAATAATTGTTTAGATATAAAGGGATTGCTTCACTATGCAGCATGGTGGGATAGGTAGCAGTTTAATAGAGGACTGCAACATTAAGCAGTGTGAAGAGGCAACTTGAAAAAAATATACCTGTTTGTAATTTTGACACATTATAATAGCTGCTAAATTATTAAAACCAACAGATTTGACAAATTACTACACACTTCTGTTCTTTTTCATTACTATGTTTACTTGGCAGTAGTTTCTACTGTTTCAGTTTTCTCCTTTATAGAGCAGGCCCCTTTCTCCTTTGTTTCTTGACTTTTATTATAACTTGATTCTTCTACTTAAATAGACCTTTGTGCCCACATCAAGCCCTTTTTGAGAGTGATAAGGTGAGACTGCAAAGCTGGAGCCTTAAATTAAAGGCTCACTATGGCAATAAGTAACTATACCCTTCCTTGTACAACAGTTGAAATGCTCCCACATTAACTTGATGCTACAGCTGTCACAACCCAAAGGGTGTGATTTTTGTTTTTGTGTGCTTCGGCACTGCTAAATTGTTCCCGCTAAATTGCAGCTTCTTTGCACGGTGGAGTTTTCTGCTGCAAAAGAGAACCCCGGTGCAAAAGAATTCCCACCACCAGTAGCTTTCTTTGCAGGGTGCATTTCTTTGCTGCAGCACAGAAATGCTCGTTGCAAAGAGTTCCCGGCATTCGTATTCAAATTTGTGCCCCACCATTGGCCAGTTCTAAATTATTCACACGTGGCGGCTAGTGATTGGCTTGCTAGCCGTATAAAAAGCTTGAGTGGTTTCCGCCCAAGTTGGAGGACTCCACGAACACCAGGAGGAGGAGACTTCACACTGTGTGAAGATCTCTAAGCGCTGCGGATCCTTACATTTAAAGCAGGCAACAGGGGTCTGATCAGCCTCTAGCCTCTCCCCGTCACCGAGCGCAATCCTCGACGTATCCCTCTCCCTGCGCCCTGCACGCAAAAAGGATCCACGGAGCCTAGCAAACTTCGTGTGAGTCTATTTCTTGCCAGCTGGAACAACTGACATAGTTGTTCAGACGACCAGAATAGCTCAGAGCACAAGTTCCACGGAGCCTAGCAAACTTCGTGTGAGTCTATTCAGAGCTCTTTTTTATGAGTACTTTCTTTGGTTGGCAAGACGGGCTCGCGGTTTAGAGCCTCCAACCAGATGGGCTAGAAGAGTGTTCACAGGAAGGACCTCTAGTCCGCCTCTTATCTTTTCTATCTGCAACTGTAACTCAAGCAAGTTTTCCTGCCTGCACCGCGACCATCTTTGGTGCAAGTAAACAATCTTTAAATCAACCACTACGCCTCTGTGACTAATTCTAGCCCGTGCGTGCCTTGCCGCCGCGCGGTCCCTTCTGACCCCGCGTGCCCGGGCTGCTGGCCACAGCCCACGTGCGCAAAGACGGGTCCGCATATCGCTCCCGGCTCGCACATGGCGACATGGATGGGATCGGGAGGCAGCTCGCACATGGCAACATGGACGGGATCGGGAGGCGGCCCGCACAACAGCATGTCGAATACTAGTACGGACAGCTAGCCAATTGCAGGTCTGACCCCCTGCCCTGGGCAGGAATGAGTGCCAGGGTCATAATACCCCAGCCAAATATCTGTCCAGCCTCCTCTTGAAGACCCCCAAGGTAGGAGGGAGCACCACCTCCCTTGGGAGTCCATTCCAGAGCCTGGCAGCCCCAACTGTAAAGTAGTGTCTCCTGATGTCCAGCCTGAACCTTCTCTCTAAAGGGGTGGGAAGGGGTCCTTGGCGCAGTAACGATAGATAGGAATATGAGAAGGAATTGAAAAACTAAGGGTGATGGGCGGACAACCATCAGAGAAAGCTCACCAAACATCAACCGCAAAACCAACAGGTTAGAATGCTCAAGGGAATCCACCCCTACCTCAGTCCAGGAACAGAGCTTCTTCATGAACACAAGGAAGCCTAGGGCCTCCAATCGCACACTTATTCCCCAAACTCCTAGCATTAGTGTACAGGCACGTAAAACAGGAAGAACTGGTCCTTCTGCTAAGCAGAAACAATCACAATCTCACAGGGAACATGGAGACCTGGTGGAACTCCTCCTATGACTGAACTACTGGTATAAATGGCTATACCCTATACAGGAGAGATCGTGCCGAAAAAAAGGGGTGGAGGTGTAGCTCTCTATGTGAAGGAGAGCTACACATCCCTACAAGCTGAGATTGGCACCCAAGCAGGACAACTGGAGACAAGGGGAACATAGTGAAGGGGATCCAATGGTAGGAGTCTACCACAGACCTCCGAACCAGGAATAAGTACTTGACCAAGAATTTGCCAGGGACCTGGCCAAGGCTGCATGCTCTCCGTGCATGGTCATCATTGGAGACTTCAACTACCTGAACATCTCATGGGGTAAGCACTTGGCCAAATCCGATCGTCACAAAGCTTGCTTACATGTGTGGATGACCTCTATCTGTCCCAAGAAATTTATGGGCCGACAAGAGGCAAGACGCTGCTGGACCTAGTATTGGCCACAGGGCATGATCTAATCAGCAACCTAAGAATCAAAAGGGAAGCTGGGTGACAGTGACCATGAGTTGATCACTTTCATATCCATCGCAAAGCTGGCAAGTCAACCAGCAATGCAGTAGTCCTTGACTTCAGGAAAGCTGACTTTCATTAGCTCAGGAGGCTTGTCCTTGAAGCCCTGGAGGCCATGATTTCACAAGGAGGGGAGTTCATGATGAGTGGTTGCTCCTTAAGGAAGCAATCCTAGAAGCACAAGGGAAGCCCATCCACACCCATAGGAAAGGTGGTGAAAGGGCTCAACAATCCCCCTTGGTTCAACAGGGAACTCATAGGCCTCTTACGTCTAAAAAGAAAGGCATATAATGGATGGAGGACAGGAAACACCGCTAAGGAGGAATATGCTGCACTGGTCCACACCTGCAGTGAGTGAACTAGAAAAACCAAGGCTGCAACTGAACTCTAACTGGATACATGAATCAAGGACAATAAAAAGCCCTTCTTCAGATATGTGGGGAGTTGAAAGAAAAACAAAGGCAACATTGGACTCCTGCTAAACCAGCTGGGGCAGCTGACTGGCTTTTTCCTAGATGTCAGTAGTCTGCTTAATGATTACTCTGCATCCGTTTTTCACCAGCCCAAAGGGACCACCCTGCCTAACATGATGCGGGATGACTGGGGTGAAGATGAATATATGCCCATCACTGGCGTGGATCTTTTGAGGGAGCATCTTGAGAGGCTGGACCCCCATAAATCAGCTGGTCCAGATAGGCTGCACCCAAGAGTGATAAAGGAACTGGAAAAGATATTCAAGAATGCATGGCGCTCAGATGAAGTCCATGAAGACTGGAAGAGGGTCAATGTGGTGTCCATCTTCCAGAAAGGGAGAAAAGACGACTTGGGAAACTACAGGACAATTAGTCTGACCTCAATCCCTGGGAAGATTTTGGAAAAAATTATCAACAAAACCGTCCTTGACAGGCTAACAGAAGGCAGCATTCTGAGGGATAGTCAGCATAGGTTTGTTTCGGGTAGGTCTTGCTTGACCAATCTCATTTCCTTCTATGACCAGGTGACGTATCACCTGGACAAAAGGGAAGAGGTTGATGTCATATATTTGGACTTTAAAAAAGCCTTTGACCTGGTGTCATATGATGTCTTCAGGGAAAAATTGGGCAACTGTGGCCTTGACCACTCTGCAGTCCGAAGGCTGGAGAACTGGCCCTGAGGTTGGACTCGGAGAGTGGTAGTTGATGGAACCGAATCAACATTGCACTCGGTGACTAGTGGTGTACCCGAAGGCTCCGTTCTCAGATCTGTACTCTTTAGTGTCTTCATAAATGATCTGGACACTGGTGTCAAAAGCAGACTGGCCAAGTTCGTTGATGACACCAAATTTTGGGGAAGAGTCTCCACACTTGAGGATAGGCTGGTGATCCAGGCCAACCCCAACAGACTTGCAGGGTGGGCAGAAGAAAACCTGATGGCATTCAATATGGAGAAATGCAAGGTGCTCCACCTTGGGAATAAAAACCCACATCACACTTATAGGCTCGGAAATGCTACACTTGCTAGCACGAGACTTGGGGGTCATGATTGACCACAAGATGAATATGAGCCACGAACGCAATATCACAGCTGGCAAAGAGAACAAAACTCTGGCTTGCATCTACCGATGCATCTTGAGCAAGACCCAAGATGCCATCCTCCCACTGTACTTGGCCTTGATGAGGCCGCAGCTGGAGTACTGCATCCAATTCTGGGCTCCACCATTTAAGAAGGATGCAGAGAAGCTTGAAAGAGTACAGAAAAGATCCACGTGCATGATCAGAGGGCAAGAGAACAGGCCTTAAGAAGAAAGGCTGTGAGCTATGGGACTCGTCAGTCTGGAGAAGTGCAGGCTCGGGGGTGACTTGGTGGCAGCCTATAAGTACATAACGGGGTGTGCATCAGGATCTGGGGGAACACCTGTTCAGCAGAGTACCCCAGGGGAAAATAAGGTCCAATGATCACAAACTCCTGCAAGGCTGTTTTAGGCTGGACATAAGGAAAAACTTCTTTACTGAGAACCCAAGGCCTGGAACAAACTTCCCCCAAAGGTGGTGCAAGCATCTACTCTGGACACTTTCAAGAAACATTTGGACGTTTATCTTCCTAGGATCCTTTGACTCTAGCTGACTTCCTGCCCTGTGGGCAGGAGGGTAGACCTGATGATCTTACGAAGTCCCTTTGAGCCCTAATGTCTATGAAATCTATTTTAAAAAAGTGGCAGATGATACCTAGGACCATGTGTAATACCTAAACCTGCTTGTATATCTTCTAACATTAACTAGATTTCAGAGTATCCCTTTAAAACAAATAATATTTAATATAATCCCCAACTGAAACGGCAAGGGATTTTTTGTGGGAGGACTAATTTCAATGTAATTTCTCCAGATACAATAGGATAATACCTTTAGTTTCATCGTGATCTGTTTCATGTATATAGGGCAATCTATACCTTTGACTTGAAAGAATCATGTATAACAACACAAGACAAAGGCTTCATGTTGTATTATTTCATAAATATGTGATATTCTTCCCTTTGAATCACTTTTGCTACTTCCAATGGCAATCAGATATCCCTTAATTATATCCCTGCCAAATATGGATTTAATTACCTTTTAGAATCTAAAGTGCTAGCAATGCAAGCACATGTGTAAAGCATAAATATAAATTTCAAAACCACTATTACTTGCATGTATCAAACCCCACAGAATATGAATAAAACCAACTTCAAGAATAAAATAAAACAAACCATTTTCATCTTGTTGATTGTAGCAGAATTGGAACTTATAGGCAACCTATTATTAGTCATAGATGTGGTATTTTTCTTGTTTACATGTTTCACAGAGTCCTAAGGGGAAAAAAAGAACATACCAAATTCAGCTACAGTTAGCATTGCAGCTATAAAATTTCTTCTGAGGCAAGTAGTAGTATTTTGTATAATCAGAGAAACAGACAAATCTAAATGGGCAGACAGACTGTCATGACAACATATGGTCAGTATTTCCTAAGATAAACAAGAACCTCTAGTACATTCTTGAATCAAAGACTACATAACTATCTAAATAAAAGAACACTGGAAACAGAGATCATTAACTCAGTCTAAGATGGATGATTTTTCCTTTTCATCATTTCCTATATATTAGTGTTAGCTTGTCAAGTATCTTAAAACTAATATAGAAAGTCACTTCATGAATTAATATAAGTGTAGTGTTGCAATAACAAGTACAAATTCAGGTTGATATTCTACCATTGCTGAGCTGTCAGTTCAAGACATTTTCTATAGTGGGGTGTGATGTCATCTTTTTTAATTAAAAAAAAAACCTTCAAAATCCATGTGAAGCAAGACTATCTGTTGACAGTTCCAAAAGAAACAGCAAAATACATTAATTGGAAATAGCAACCTTGGGCATGGGACTTTGGTAAAATTTCACAGATGTAATCTCTTAGAAAGGTAGAACAGATTTCAGATACAGTGGCTGCCAGTCAAACTTAATTCTTCAGGGAACAGAGGTGAAAAAGAAAAGAAAAACAGGCTTTGATAAATTAATCTGAAGTATTAAAGGCCTACTTAATAAATCTGAACTAAATCCAATCTTCATGCATGGCTCTTTTAGGTTTGATATGGGCTCACTCCCTGACCATATCTATCCTTAGTACAACCCTGTTACTGTCTTTAAAAGTATGTTTGGAAGTTTCAGAAAAATAAAAGCAAACTAATTCAGTACTTCTAACTCAGTCATTGAAGTCCACAGATGACAGATTTTTCTGTTTTCCTGCCTGGTCTCTGAGAGAGAGACATGAACAGCAAAATCAGAATACGAAGACAAATAGTTTAAATAAAAATCAGATAAGAAATCAGTCATAGAAAATACCTTATAATTTTAGTCCAATGATGTAGAAAAGTTATTGCAATTTAACACTGTATCAAATGGGATATAAGAATGGACTACAAAAGACTAAATGGATCTTTACAGTTTCATCAACAGCAGAAAACTATTACTAGATGAAATATGCTCATCTCCAAGACAGTACCTGATGAAGGCCTTCAGAAGTATGTTTATTTCTACATCTGTTTTTCCAGCAGCTTGAGAGCATATTACTCTTGGAGAAAATTAGTTAAAGAAACATGCATTATTTTTTATTCACTAATGGTAAAATAATCTTTTCCAAAGTACAGCAAAATCTCCATTATCTTGCATAAGTGGGGAAATGCCAGGTGCTGGTAATGTAAAAATGCCAGTTATCTAAAAATACCAGAGCTGGAAGGAAGGGTTTGCACGTGGAAGCAGCAGCAAGGGGGGATTGCACACACCTTGCACATGGCTGCGGTGCAGGGTGGTGGATGACAGTGGCATAGCAGCCGTCAGGTGGTTGCAAGTGGCGGTGGCATAGAGTGGTGGACGGCAGCAGCGTGGTGCCAGTTAATAGAGTATGCTGGCTAGTAGAATCCCGGAAAACAGGGATTTTACTTTATTTGATGGCTTGCAAGTCTGACATCCAGTTCAGTGTTCTCATATTGCGCTTGCTCTCTCTCAATAGATACTTTTTGTAGTTGGGTTTTGAGAACAACAACATATAAACACTGCCATGTGCTTATATGATGACTGAACTGAAGCTTCTGTTTTCTTTACCTACACCTCCTGAATATAAGCATTTCTGAGCCTCTTGCATGAAAGGTGCTAATGAAGCACAAAGGAAGAAGCCTGCTTCTTTCCAGTGTCATGTGGTACAAGTGGATGTTCCTCTTTTAGAAGTTAAAGACTTACCTTAAGGCCTTCCTAAGGGAGCCTGCTATATTGGCTGATAGATATTGCCATGGGGTTGCGGGCTATATTTTCTCTTAGATCTGGCATTAACTTTAACAGACAGTACCACTTATTTTGACATTATTTTATAATTGCTACTGACAAGAGCAGAGAAGGCAAAATCTGAGTGGTTGCAGAATATGAAAACATGACCAAAGCCACTACTTCTAGGGCCTGAGGTAAATGAAGGCAGTCAAAGTCAAATGTGTGCATAGATAGATACAAAATAAAGGATAGTTTCAAACTGCTGAACAATTACCTTCCAGGTAAGCATGTTTTTATTCCACCCTAAAATACAAGCTACACCAAAAAAGTACCCAATTCAGAGCTCTGCACATTCCTGGGAGATACTCAAGTCACAATATAGGAAATACAAAAAATAAAACCATCTAAAGCAGCAACACTTCTTCCTCCCAAATATCATTTAAATCAGTAGTCATCTACCTTGTGATAATTTGGAGAACTTGTATAGAAAATTCAGGAAATATGGTTTATTTTAGGATTTTCATTAAACTGTTGTGACTGGGAACTTCAGTTTGTAGTATCTACCACCTGTTAGTAGGGCTTCCCAAGGCACTGATAATGGCAAAAAGTTGACCTAAAAAACAGGTGTCAAACTGATCAGACCCAACAAGGTGCCTGATAAGAGCAGTAGGGCAGCTTTACAGGCAAGAGGAGTGGCATGAGTCTGGTCCGCAGGTTGGATTGGGCCCACAGATCAGCCCACAGACTGTGCAGGGCTGATCCTCTGTGGGTGCCGTGTATGCCCTGGACTCTAGCCCCATGTACTGCCTGCCATATGTATGCCAAAACCAGCCCTCGTGTGCCACATATAGTTGCATGCCAAATACAGCCTTGAGTTGTGCACAGTGCTGGCCAGATCCAGCTTCACGTGCCGAGTGTAGCATGTGGGGCCAGTCCAGTGTGCACAACATGCAGCATGCAGATCGAGTCTAAGACGAATGGATGACACAGCAGGCCAGATAATAGGGTTCTGACACACATCTGACCCACAAGCCATATCTTTGGCACCTCCAACCTAAAAGATTCCCATGCAAATATGAGTAACTCAGGATAACACAACAGCTGAAAGAATCAGTGTGACCTGGCTTGACTGCAGACAGTGAGGGAAGGGGCAGAGGCACTGAAACTAAAAGATAAAGGCATTGCCTCAGCCCTTTCAAACAAAAAAAGAACTGCAGAGGAGAGAGCGCGCCCAGGAGCTAGAGAAGTACAGCACAATATGGGAGACAGACCCAAATCTAAGATAACAAAATACAACGTATTGCCTTTTGATGATGAGAATCCAACAGAACTAAACACAGTAATAACCAAAACAATACAGAGTAGATTTAAAAGCATGTGAGATCAGTTTCAACATACCTCATCCATCTCATCACTCTTCCTTTTTTTTCTTGTCTTGGACATTTTAACAGTCACTGGTAAAGCACTGCCCTGGTGTTTCACTTCCATCTTGTTAGGCTGTAGAGGTGTGAACTGAATCTCCATCTCAGGTTTAGGAAACCTGCTAGTTTGTCCATTTTCTGTAGACACTTCAGAAGAGTCCAGGACAGTGTCTGAGTGGTCCTGTAGTAAGGTAGTATGATTTAAGAGAGGAAAAAGTTATTACAGAAACATCTCTAAAATTATTTTATACAGTAACTAAAGAAATGCAGCCTTTGAAAAAACACCGTTTAACAGCTATTGGCACATGGAAAACTTTCTGTAACAAGAGAAGGAACGTAGGTTCCTTTTATGCTTTTTTTAAAATGTTTTAATGATTTTTTTTATGCTTTCTCAAAATTTAGCTTCTAGACTTTATGATTACAACTGAATGTGGACCAAATGTAGTACTTTCTTTCCAAGCCACCTTCTCAGAAACAAAACTCCAGCCTGCTCTCCACTGCTCATAGCTATTCCAGGAAGCAGTAGAGGGTAACAAGATTAGAATATTTGAACTCCTATTGTTCAGAACCCAATGAACAGCAGCAAAACTGACAAGAATTATATCAGCTTCACTCTAACACTACATAGCAATTAAGCTGGATCAGATGCTATATGTAGGGATGGGACGAGCTTTAAACATAAGCTAGAGAAGGTGTCTTCTACCTTGCCCTCTATGTCAGCAGTTCCCAAACTCTGAGAGACTACGCACCACCAATTTAAAGAGATACAAGTGTAAGTACCACCAGCAAATTTTTGTCATAAAGTAATTATAATAAATCTGTTAACACGTACCACTAACAGGCTATCTGCATACCACTGGTGGTACCCATTCCATAGATTGGGAACCGCTGCTCTACATTGTAAGTATGAAGCAAGGGACCTTGCTTTCTACCATAGGGGGAAAAAAACAAAACAAAACAACCTCCCCTATCCCCACCTTGCCCCCAAAACCCAGAGCTCACAGGTTAGAGAGTTCAAGTACCCTCTTTTTTCTGACAGCCCCAGCTGGAATTATGAGTGGGTTTCTCACAGCAACCTCCCATTTCAAGAGCTAAAGATCTAGGATCTTTCTATAAAGAACTTTAAGAAGATGTTATTAGAAAAGAGTTTGAAATTTTAAAAAAGGTGAAGTATAAAAAGAAACAGGGTTAGGCTTGACCAGTTTATGAACCCAAATAGATGCCCTGCACTGAAGGAGGTGTATGAAACGTTTAAAATGCTCTTTAAAAAAGTCTCATGTTAGAAGCAAGGCTTTACAAGGCTCAGTTAGGCTTAATTAGATTCCAGCATTAAGTACATACTATAAACTCTTTTGTGAAGTGATAAATTGATGCAGAGGTAACAGGATTCAGCAAGTCACTACCAGAGCCAGGAAACTGCCTATCACAAGATGTTACCCTCTCCATTTAGTGGAGCTCTTGTTATAGCTCTCTTCCTAATATAGCAACACTGACCACCCTGAGGTAACTGTGAAGCAGCAAAAAAAGGCAGAGTTGTCAGCTTTTTGCAGGCTCTCACCAAGAAATCTGGGGCCCACTATCTTACAACATGATGCAATTTCCTTAGGTCCAGCATCCACAACAGTGATTCTCAGTCAGGATGCCATGGCACCCCGGGGTGCCTTGAGATCCTTTCATGGGTATCACAGGGAACCATGCAATGTTAGCACAGCTAGGCACACAACTGCAATTCACAAGATAAACCTAGAGATTTCAAATAGGAATCCAGAGTATTAAAATCATTCTGACCTGCTGTGGGCTTTCTGAAAACTCTGAAACAGAAAAGATTGGTCTTTTATTTTTCTGTAGTCTAAGAATGAATGAAACTAAGACCTGGCATTTTCCAAGGGGCACCCTGAGTTTAACAAGGGCTGCTTTGAGTTGAGAACCACTTCTCTATAAACAAAAGCTGTAGCATCACATATCACTTTAAGATTTAAATTTGCATACCAACCTCAATTTCATTTAATGAAGAGGCGTTGCTAGGGCAGTGTAATAAACTCTTCCCTTTAACTTCATTCTCTTTCACTGGAACACTCTGTCCAGTTACCCGGTTATTCTCTTCTTTTTTCTTTACCAGTAAAAATTCAGAATGAGTCATGAGAATGCTAAAGTGTAAGCTTCAACAATATTTTAAAGTTATCTACAAACTCCAGTATAAAAGCTCAGTCCACTTAATTCATGAATATTTGTGCCAGAGGACAACATTAAATATTGCAGAGACCCGTGTTGTTAATATCCACCGGTTATTTTTGTAGAAAATATTTCACTAGTACCATACCAAGAGTACCTTCTTTCTTTATAGCTGTCTGTTAGCAGCTTCATAATAAATGGACAATAACTCCCACCTATGAAGTTCAGAGGCAGTTAAATAATATTGTTACCGGGGGCTCCAGGATTAAGGTGTCACCCTTCAGAAAAGTTCTTCTGAAGCCAGAGAAACACTCCAGGAAGTGATTCACAGGAATAAGACATCTTGAAAGTATTTTAACTAACCTTGAGGCAACTGTATATTTAAATCTTCTTTGCCACAAAAATTTCATTTGGTTACCAATTATATTCTCTTCATTTACCAGACTACCTGGGTCGGTTCAATGATGTGAGAAGCCACTAACAGAAACAAAATTACCAGGTAGAAAATTTCTCATTTAACTGCACAGCTTCCCTCCTTATTCATAGCAAGTGGGCAGCTGTGGGCAGTGATTCATAGAAGTGGGAGGAAAGGATAAAGTAGAATTCTTATTATTCTTATGGCAGGCAGACACAGGATGTTTTCCCCACATAAAACACGTTTGCCCTTTTCATAGCCAAATCACTTTAGTGGCCTCTAGTGATCTTTGATAGATTAGTATACCTATTATATTATTAAATTTAATCCCTTCTCTAGTACTCCAAGATCTCATGGTCGTATAATTCTCTCTGTGGTTCCGATTTTCCTCTGCATTGATGTCTCCCAACTTTGTGCTGTCAGCAAATTTGATTAGTGCATAAACAGGAGTATGCTAAATCACTAAATAAATATTAAGCAACATTGGTCCCAAGACCAATCCCTGAGAAACCCCACTCATAACCTCCCTCTAATTTAATACTTCCCCTTTCAGTACAACCCTGTCTTCATTTTAGCCGAATCATTTTAAGACAGATTTTTTTTCAGTTCTTGTACTAATCCCCACAGTCTCCACCTCACCTAATAATTTTCTGTGTAGCACCATATCAAATACTTATGAAGTCTAGACAGATTGAATATATTGTCTTTCCTTTGTCTAAAAAACCTGTTTTCGTGTCAAAATAAGATATTGGGTTAATCTAGTATGATCTTCCTTTAGTAAAACACAGGTTCTATTTTATCATATCTTCCAGTAACCTCCATGTTTTTAATTATCCATTCCTTCAAAACTTGTTCTAGTCTTGTGTACTACTGATTTGGACAAACAGGCCTGTAGTTGCCTAGATTACTCTCTCTTTCTTAAGTAAGTACATTTATTATGCTCTAGTCATATGATGACACCTCTGTGACATCTTTCTACCAAAGGATACTTCTGCAGAGAAAGCAAACCCTATTTTGCAAGTTATCCTCAGATAAGACCCAAACACTTGTGCCCATCATACCTCTAGAGACCTTAGTTCTTTCAGTGAATGGTTTTCCAGATCCCTTAATGGACCAGCTGGTCTGAAAGTTGAACACTCACTCTTGTCACAGCTTCTAAGGTTGTAGGGCAGTTTATATAAAATGAGATAAACAGCGTATAACTGACATGTGAACACTATGAACATGAGTTATAGCTTATGGGCACTATTTTAGTATGATCTTTCAAAGGAGTACTAAGGATTACAACAAAATGACAGGCAAACTATTTCCTAAGAATGGTGGAAAGAAGAGTTTGCCTTGGACAGAAAGGTTACACAAAAACAGTAGTGTAGTTTTTGTATAAATCCAAAACCTGTCCTTTGGAAGTAACGGTAACCAGAAGAGCTAGCTGCAGACTTGTCTAACCAGACTTTTCTAATAAATCTGGAGACTATGGGGAGATCAATGCGACTGCATAAAGGGAGGGGCTGTTCAGAGTAGTAAGTTTTCTAAACCACCTAACTGACCGCTTTTCAAAGCAGTAACCTCTCTAAGGCTGCAAACAGATGTCACCTTTGTGCTGCCATAATTTTTTTATAGTGTCACAAAGCAAAAACTAACAGATGTCTATGCCTTTAGTCATGCCACAAGAGTGATTGCAACAACAGGTAGTATAAGTTTGTGCCACTATTCTGTGGCAGATGTTGGGGTTTTTTTAAGGTGGGAGGGTGTGGGCAGCCTGGAGCTGCATGTGCTCTCCCACCACCCTGGGCAGGTGCTCCTGGGACTTCAGGGGTTCGATTCTGTGCATCCTTGGAAGTCCCCTGTAGGAATAACAGGATCAATCCCCTGAAGTCCTAGGAGCACCTGCCTATCTTTCACTATTGGCATAGGCATGTCCCAAGTGTAGTCCCATAGGATCAGGCTCATGAAACCCTGACTGCAGCAGGGAACTGATTCTGTGAGACAGCAGGTGACATGTATTCCATCCAGTGATGTGGATCAGCTGTGCGAGAACATATCCTTCTTATTTGCAGGACTATTCCTGCCAGAGCCGAAATAAGATGCACCTGAGCTGGTACAGATATACCCGCTGGAGAAGTAAATTGTCCTTGGGAATTTCTTCAGCTCCAGAATTTGGCTCCTTTCACAATTCTCCAGACCATGAATGTAGAAAGAATTACTTATCTTCTTTCATACAGACAAATTGATATGCGATAGAGAAGGAAATATTTTACTCACTACAATGTATTTGAATCTATGAACTAGAAGAATTTATCATTAGAAATTTGTTTTATCAAAATATTATATATTATATTTTATACTTTGTCCCATGTTTTTAGTTTTGAGAGATCCCTTCAGCCTCTGGGATGAATACAAATGAAAATATTGTTAATAACTTGCATTATTTATAGAAAGTACTTGCTAAATAAAAGATTACCTGTTGACTGTGGGAGGATTCATCCGTTTTACTTAATCTTTGTTTAGGTAACAATGGTACCCTTGCAGATTTAGGATTTTCATGACGAGTAGTTTGCTTTAGCTCATTTATCAAATTCTCTCTCTCAGCCAATTCTCTTCTTAATTGCTCTATTACGATTTCATACTCCTGTTAAACACATAATAAGTTTAATTATATAAAGTGATGCAGGATTGGCCGACTAATATAAGTATACACAGGCATGTTTACAAACAGTAATAAACAACTCAATTATTCCTGTGATAAAAGCAAACTTTAATTCTCTGTGCTAAATGTCACAACCCAAAGGGTGTGATTTTTGTTTGTGTGTGCTTTGGCACTGCTAAATTGTTCCCGCTAAATTATAGCTTCTTTGCACAGTGGAGTTTTCTGCTGCAAAAGAGAACCCCGGTGCAAGGGAGAATTTCCCGCCAATTTGAAGCTTTCTTTGCAGGGTGCATTTCTTTGTTGCAGCACAGAAATGCTCGTTGCAAAGAGTTCCCGCCATTTGTATGCTAATTCGATTCCCATTATTGGCCAGTTCTAAATTATTCACACGTGGCGGCTAGTGATTGGCTTGCTAGCCGTATAAAAGGCTTGAGTGGTTTCTGCCCAAGTTGGAGGACTCCACGAACACCGGGAGGAGGAGACTTCACGCTGTGTGAAGATCTCCAAGCACTGCGGATCCTTACGGACCCAGCGCATTTCAAGCAGGCAACGGAGGTCTGATCAACCTCTAGCCTCTCCCTGTCGCCGAGCGCAGTCCAGACGTATCCCTTCCTGCACGCAAAAGAACCGGACCCATGGAGCCTAGCAAACTTCGTGTGAATCCTTGACCGATCTCAGAGTTCTTCTACCCGGGTTCGAGTCCTGCAGGTTTATTTTCCCGTCGCCAAAACCCTTTGCGACATACCCTCGTATTTTTCATCTTCCCGTCGCCAGAACCCTTTGCGACGTACCCTCGTGCCCTGCAGGTTCGAGTTTTCTTTTCTTTTCTGTCTGTAACCGCAACTCAAGCAAGCTTTCCAGCCTGCATCACTGCCATCTCGGTGTAAGTAAACAATCTTTTAAACTACCGATACGCGTTTGTGCCTAATTCCAGCTCGACGGCCTTCCCTCTCCGACCCGGCGTGCCCGGGCTGCTGGCCACAGCCCGTGTGCAGCACGGAAAAGGGCTCGGGTCGCTCCCGGCCCGCACACTAAAGTGGTACTTATGGAAGGTTCTATAAAAGAAATACAGAATAGGAACACACAGCATAAGCTTTCCTGTACAATTCCTAGTATGTTTTTCAGTCGTCATAGAGATCTTCCTTTTGAGATGCACTCCCTATATACCCATTCCTGAACTCCTTGCTACACCTACCAGGAAGGTAACCATTGGCGATTTGTGACATGCATACCTGTCCTCAGGAAACTGAGTTAATCAAACAGTAACTAATTCAATCCTTTAGCTTTTTGGCTTTACAGTGTTATATATTTACATTTCTGATCTTTGATGAAACCAAAAAAAATGAAGAAACAAAGGAAAGCAAACTTTTTTTCTTACTGCTTTGTTTCTCAGGCTACTAAACCTTATCTACTATTAACCTCAATCAGAACTATAAGTAAAGAAAAAAAAAAAAAAAATCAGCCCCAAGAAAAGGTATTTTTCATTATTTTTTTGGCTGACAAAGACACAGAAGAACCACAAATCTCATAAGAAAGCCTGGACTGGAACTTTGAACAGTTTTTCAAACCATAAACATTAAATAATCTTTAAATATTTTTTTGAACTACTGAGCATTTTAGAAGTTCACGGACTGCCAATACAAATTCAATTTCAGAATAAGATATCAGAATGATTTTATTTTTTACATTAACTTAAAGTATTTTCAACATTTCAAGTTTTCAGAGCAAACAAACGTAGCTCTGAAATAATTTTCTGCAAAACTATAGATAACAATTCATGCATAAAAAATGATTAGGCTGACCTTCCCTGAACCTTTTAATGTAGTCTGCTTCAGTTCTTCCATTTCTTTATCTTTCTGTACATTGCTAAAAGGCAGAGTTTTAAGCTGCACTTCTAAAGCTTTTACTAGCTGATCTCTCTCTTCACGCCACTTTTGAAGGTTGTTATCCTTTTCCGCCAGCTGTGCAGTAAGCCTTTCCTAGATAGAAAATAGGGAAGTGATTAGGAAAGCCACCTAAAATTCCTTCCTTGAACTATCACAACTACAAGGTTTCAAATAATTAACTATTGTATTTATACTCCAAAAGAAGGCTCTTAGTATAAGCCAGGAAACCAATACCGGTACTCTATTTAAAAAAGTAAGAATTGTAATCTAGTTTCATTCAAAATAACTGATAGTGTGTAAAAGTAAAACGTGTCTCAAGTAATGGGGTTGCTCCTGCATGTATTCTCTTTCAAAGAGGACGATTTCAGTCAAAAAAGAAAAAGTCCTCCAAGTTGTACAGTATTTACGTAACTCGTCTGTTCCTCATAAAATTAGGCAAGCCTGTCAATATAAAGTTACCTAAAATAGAAAAAGTGTTAGCATGGCAGATCTAATACCCTCCTTCACTTTGATTTTGTGTCTGTTGATAAAAATCAGAATTGGGACCATTAGAAATTCACAGCGAAGACTTTTTTTCTAGATTCTATTGTAGCTTTGGATCAACATCGTATCTTTCCTTACATTAGGTTTAATATCAGTCTTATTACTAGATCTTATTTACACAATGGGAACCATACACCTATCATGAAATTGAGAGGGATAAAGAAAAAACTATGGAATTTTCTTCCTACTAATATGAACTGCATTTAATGCAAATACTAAAGTTATTACTGTAAGTACGACCAGAAAAAATAGCTTTTCCTCTCAGACTTTTGCTTCCCTACAGCCTTTTATAATCAATTTGCTTTTACAAAAGTTGATCAAGATTTACCATATTTACTCGAATATAAGATGAGCCCACCCCCACTGAATCGGCATGCGGAAAAGCCCCTCAATTTAAGATTGCATACAAGGAAATCTCACTAATTAAACTACCATTAAACTACTGCCAAAAGTAGCATGTGCTTAGCCATGGAAACCAACTATGAAGTTGATTACATGCAGCCAACACTCAGAGTCACAGATGGCAAAGTCCCACCGCTCACGCAGGTTTCTAACCTGTGTACAGGACCTCCACCTGACACAGGAGGTACACGGTCCCACTAGGGGGAATGCCATACTGGATCTGGTATTGGCAACGGGGGATGATATGGTTGGGGACCTACAGATCGGTAGCCATCTGGGGGACAGTGATCACCTAATAATAGAATTCACCATAAGACGTCGAGTGGGTAAGGTAACTAGTAGGGTGAAAGTGCTAGACTTTAGGAAAGCTGATTTCAATGAACTCAGGCGATTAGTCAAGGACGCACTGCAGAGTAGGAGTTTTGAAGTGATGGGAGCCCAAGAAAGGTGGCTGTGCCTTAAGGAAGTGATCCTTTGGGCACAAAGCAAGACAATCCCCAAGCGAGGCAAAAAGGGGAAAGGGGCCAGGAGGCTTCCCTGGCTGACCAGAGAAATCCAGGGCAGCCTAAGGGACAAAAGGGGAGCACATAAAAAGTGGAAACAGGAGAGATCACCAAAGATGAATATACCTCCTCTGCTCGTGCTTGTAGGGAGGCAGTTAGACGGGCCAAAGCTACCATGGAGCTGAGGATGGCATCCCAAGTAAAGGACAACAAGAAATTGGTTTTTAGATATATAGGGAGTAAAAGGAAGACCCAGGGAGGAATAGGACCCCTACTAAATGGGCAGAAGCAATTGGTGAC
>NW_005843178.1:257368-257879 GCF_000455745.1 Alligator sinensis
ATGACGAAGCCATCAAAAAAGCCAATGGCACTTTATCGTGCATCAGAAGATGCATGACGAATAGGTCCAAGGAGGTGATACTTCCCCTCTATTGGGCGCTGGTCAGACCGCAGTTGGAGTACTGCGTGCAATTCTAGGCGCCGCACTTCTAGAGGGATGCGGATAACCTGGAGAGGGTTCAGAGAAGGGCCACTCATATGGTTAAGGGCCTACAGACCAAGCCTTACGAGGAGAGACTAGAGAAACTGGATCTATTCAGCCTCCGCAAGAGAAGGTTGAGAGGCGACCTTGTGGCTGCCTATAAGTTCATCACGGGGCACAGAAGGGAATTGATGAGGATTTATTCACCAAGGTGCCCCCGGGGGTTACAAGAAATAATGGCCACAAGCTAGCAGAGAGCAGATTTAGATTGGACATTAGGAAGAACTTCTTCACAGTTAGAGTGGCCAGGGTCTGGAACGGGCTCCCAAGGGAGGTGGTGCTCTCCCCTACCCTGGGGGTCTTCAAGAGG
>NW_005843178.1:257942-282639 GCF_000455745.1 Alligator sinensis
CTTTCCTGCTTATGCAGGGGGTCGGACTCGATGATCTATTGAGGTCCCTTCCGACCCTAACATCTATGAATCTATGAAACACATTGAGCAAACATGCTGATGGAAACCGACTACAAAAATAGAATAGCGTAACCCACCTGTAGAAGACATATGGTAGTACCCAGAGTGCAGTCCCCCTCACCATTTAAGTCATGGTGAGCAACAACATTGCATACAGTTCACCCACCATCCCTGTCTGTCCCTCTCTCAACCTGGTGCATATGCTTAATGTGGTCCTACCCTCCATGAACTGAAGCTGGACAGGGTTGCCCTGTGCCTCATCTGTATATAAATGTTTGGAGTATCCCAAGACTTGTGACAAGAACACCTGGTTCCAGTCATGAGTGGGGGCTAATTAGCACATAGATCCTTTGTGGAGGTAACTGGAATACATACACACACACACCCCGCACTGAGCAGTGCTGAGCTCTGGGGTCACCATAGCTTGAAATACTGTTGACTCTGGTGGGGCCCAGCCCAATGGTAAATTATAAGCCTTTGGTTCTGGACTAATAATATGCATAGTTTGTACTACTATAAGTAGATGCCAAAGTGCTGCTCAAAAGTGTGTTTATGGAATACCTGTGCTAAAACATATAGCAGTTTCAAAAAAAAAAAAAAAAAAGAGAGAACGTGCATCAAGACAAGCAGTTCTTGACTTATGACTTGAGTTATGACAAACAACACTTATGACCTCGATAAATTGACACCGTTTTGAGGTTCCAAGGCAGGTTTCAAATTTACGACGCTCGATACAGCTGTGTCCAGCTAAAAAGTCTGTTGTGGTGGAAGAGGAGAGGAGAGGAGGGAAGGGCTGTTGGAGGGGGCAAATCAAGGTCCCCAGAGTGAAGGAGGGATTGGGGCAGAGGCTGGGGCAAGTGCTGCCCGCCAGAACAGAAGGGCGTGAGACAAAGCTGCAGCTCATCTGAGGGGCGCGGGGAGGGGAGCAGGGTGGCTCCCACTGCTGAGTGCCAGTGGTGTGGGAGCTACTTGTCTGGGGGGAGGGGGGGGGGGGGAGGGGGGGTGCCCCGCGGGCGGGCGAGGCCGAGGCAGCACCACGCTGTGCTCCTGGCAGACACGGTGGCACTGGGAGTGGGCCTATGCCCTGCCGCCGTTCGCCTTGCCAAGGCAGAGCAGATGCAGGACAGAGCCACTGCCTCCCACCTCAACGAGCCACGTCTCTCTCTCATGCCCGCCCTGGCTGGGCAAACAGCAAAAGGCATTGGGGGGGGGGTGCCTACAGATAAGGGCAGGGCAGGCAGCAGAGCAGAGGCTATGGGGGGGCTGCAGCCACCCGAAAATTTGCCATAGCCCCCGCTGCCCACCTGGAACGCAATGCACCGCAGCCCCAGCTCTGCCCGCCCCATGCAGATCTGGGGGCACAAGCTCCCCCACCTCCCTTTGCCCTCCCAAATGAGCGGCAGGGACAGGGGCAGTGGCGGGAGCTGCCAGACGAGCAGCTCCTGGACCAGCAGCACGCAACGGTGGGAGCAGCCAGACCCCCTGGATGAGCCTTGCCTTTGTTCCACGCCTGTCCCAGCCCCTGCCCCAATCCGTCCATCACTGTGGGGCTCTGATCTGCCCCCCCACATGCCTTCCCTCCCCCATCACCATCTACCACAACAGACTTACCAGCTGGACGCAGCTGTATCTAGTGTAGTAAAGGAACCAATCACCAATTTATAACATTGTTCCTATGGGAAAATTGGTTTCAAGTTACAACGTTTCGACTTAAAACAGTTTTCAGGAACCAATTGTGTCGTAAGTCTGAGGACTGCCTATACTAGATAAACTAAGTGCCTGGGTGCTTTATGCAAATTGCTACAGCATGTTTAATTTCAAGGCTATTGTTTTCAAATTTCCTCCTCACTTCCATGTGCTCAGGGAGATCAAGGTCTATAGTAAAGAGAGAGGGAAGGGGCTGCCAGGGGAAAAAGTTGGGGGAATGATGAAAGCCAGTAGCTATCTGATCCCCAAGATTTATTTTCATGCTGTAGCAGTGAGAGGAGGACAAGGCAGTGGCAACGCGTAGGGGGCGCATGTGCATCCCCTAAGAGAGCCGGTGCACCCCCTGACTGGTCACGCTCGCTGCTTAAGCAACGGGCAGGCTGGGCCAGCAGGAGTGCCATTGCCACCCCTGAAAGAGCTGGCCAATTGCTGCAGCCACTCCCAGAAGCAGCTGCAGACACTCTCAGAAGCGGCTACAGCAATCAGCTGTTGTGGGATTGACGGCAGGGGGATCCCCCCGGGCAGCGAGATCAGCTGCGGACCCCCCTCTTCTCCCCGGTCAGCAGGATTGGTCGCAGGTGGAGCATGTGCCCCCGCCCCGACTAAGGCAGCACCAGTCACCCACGGGACAAGGTCAAGGCAAAGATCCAATAATTAAATTCTTTAACTGGGAAATTATAACAACATTTATAAATTTTCAATATATAGAATCTAATTATTGGGGGGGGTCATCTTATAATCAGGGTCACCTTCTATTCAAGTAAATATGATAATTAGACTATTTAGATCTGCTTTAAGTAAGCACTTTACAGATTCAACTCATCACTTTCTTTGAAGCCCAGGGTAAGGATGCCATAAAAATGAGGGCTGATGGTTCATGACCTACCATTTCTGTTTGTTGCTTTACATAACGTTCTCGGTCTTCGGCAAATCTTCTCATCTCCCTGTTACGGTGATTCTCAGCTTCTTTTACTTGAGTTATGAGTCCCATTTTTTCTTCTAACCATTTCTTTCTATCAGCTTTATATTTTTCTTCGGATTCCTGTTTTAATGAAAGATAAAAGTAATAAGATATGAATCTTTTCTTTTATCAGGATGAAAGCTCTCAATGGTTAGGCTGATGTTAACTTGATAATTTTCACACATTTTAAGGGTGCCAATATTCCGTACCCTGGTGCAGGAAGCTGGTGTCAGCTGCTCCCGGGGCCACTCCAGCATGGGAAGGGGTGAGAGGGGACCGGCAGAGCCTTGGGGGCACTTGGGGCATGGTGCAGCCCAGCTGCTACAGGCAGCTGGAGTCAGTTGCTCTTGGGGCCACTGAAGCCAAGGCTGGGGTGAGTGCCGCTCTGTTCCCTCTGGTTTGCTGCCTTATGCAGCCCTGGGAGTGGCACCCCTCCCCCTACCTCTTCCCTAGTCCCAGCTTCACTCCCTTCCTCACCACCATGGGAAATTATCCCTATCTGCTACACTGTAAAGTGGGCTTGCTTTATGCGAATTCGATTTATGTGCCGTTCTCTGGGAAAGCATGCACCGCATAAATCGAGGGAAACCTCTATTTTTATCTTTTCCTCAAAACAAAGGTACTTGCAGCACCAAGGGTGCAAGCTGAATGGGAAAAGGTAATAGCTGCCATCCTGAAAATGCAATGACTGTGCTGATTGTGTAAAACAGTCATGAGTCCTTTCCAGGAAAGGGAACAAGCGCCTTTCTCAAGAAGTTGTCTGGAGATTAACCACCTCCTCACTCCAAGAAGTCAAATGTAATTCCTCACAGTGAGAAGGTAGTCTTAAACTTCAAAGGACAAGCATATTATTTTGAGACAGTCAAATCTGGTGGACTAAGCAGGACAGGGGAAGGGTTGTTAAGTACAGATTCAGCAAGTGTATCCGGTTTGAAAGGAAGCTTTTTTGATTTGGTGTCTCCCCCTCTTAGTGCTACAGATAGTTACAAGGACTTAATAGATGATGTGTTGTTTATTCCAAAACTTTCCTTTTAATTAATGGATGGCATTTTCTAAATAACTATGGTTATTAAAAATACTGCATGAAGTGTGCAGCACAGGAAAAATGCAGAAAGGAGAAGTAAATTGAGAAGAAGTGTTCAAACGATTTAGTGCAGAGGTGCTCAACACCTGCCTGGCAAGCTTGATCCAGCAGGGGAGCAATGTTATTTGTCTTGCAGAGCTCCCCAAAGGCCCCAAAAATTTGGTAGTGTGGCAGCAGTGACAGCATTGACACTCCCCTACTGTCAAATTTCCAGACCCACAGGGAGCAATGTGTACAGACAGCATGGCCCTGTGTGCTAAATTGGCTAGGGTTTAGGAAGCAAAGAGTCGGGTTTAGGAACAAGCTGAGTCAGGAAGCCAGGGGATCAAGCAGAGCCAGAGAACAAGTTAGTTCAAGAATCCAGGAGCTCAAGGAGAGAGCAGAGTCAGAGCGGAGCTGGAGGGAACAGCAAAACAGTCTGAAATCAAGTTGGGTCCTGTTGCCCAGACACTTCCTGTTCTGGGTCAGTTTATATGGGGGAACTGGAGGGTCAGCTACTCCAGTACAAGCATGGGTGACTGTTGCCACCTTAGCCGGGGAGGCACGTGCCCTGCCCCCCCAGCAACCAGTCAGCAACTGGGTGGTGGGGCAAAACTCACCAACCGGGAAGCGGCCGCCGCGCTACAGCTGGCGCTCCCAATCCCCAGCCAGCACTTGCAGGGGGGGCACCAGCACTCCCGCCTGCCCCTGCTGCCCATCGCCTAACTGGGAAGCACAGCCAGTCAGAGGGTGCATGTGCATCCCCATGCACCCACTATGTGTCGCCACCGAGTACCAGTGATTGGAAGGAGTGCTAGGCCTTGCTCGAAGCTTCAGGACAGCCTTGACTACCTCAGGTGACCAGCTATAGGGTGGCAGGCCAGGATAAGCAGCTGTGCTGGTCAGGCCAAGGTTCAAGGTCATGACCTGACAACATGTCTTTTTAACATGCCCAATCTTTAGGGTGTAACAAGAAAAGAAGTGATGCAGACTATTGCCTACTTTAAACTGAACATGGTACATTTAAAGTATGAATTCAGGGATTAAACTTTACCTTCAGTCTTTCTTGCAGCTTTATTTGTTGTCCTCTAACATCTATACTTTCTTCTTCGTGTTTGCTTATTATTTGTTGCTTATTACCACTGCTCTGCTTCTCCAGCTCTTTATATTTTTGCTTCCATTCTTCCAATTCTAGGCAGAACATGAGAACAAGATAAAATATGATATGCTTCACTTTTAATATTCTTACCATGTTCACCTCTTTCTCTTGTTGGTATCTTTTATGATGATTAATTATCACTACTGTTGGAGTGATGAGATGGCAGAGAGACAGGAAGTGCACCACATGTCACTATGCTCAAACAGAACTGTAACAGTATTTTAGATTCGGGCCAATATAACAGTAACGAAGTCAACGATAAAAAGGGAGAAATGCAATAGGGCAATTAGTAAAACAAAGTATATTGTACCCCTCCCTTCTTGGATTCTATACAGGTATTTACCAGAAACTAATCTCTCATTCTCTTCTAATTTGGCCTCAAGCACTTGGTCCTGCTCCATCTGAGTCTCTTCCTGCTCCTTTAATGTCAATCTCATGTCTTCAATTATTTTCTTTTTTGCACACAAATCTGAAAATTTAAAAATAAGTTTACAATGGAGGCTTCTGTTTCTCTTAGGCTGTATAATAGTCTCCAAAGTTGGCATGTCCATTCAATTAGTTCTGAATCCAAAGCTCTTTTGGTGCAATAATGCATTTTTAGTGTCCATGGTCAAGGCGGTCAAACTAGTGGCTGTCGTTTTTTACATTATCCAACTGTCCCCAACTCAGCATCTGGAGACTCCTCTAGTTTCTTCTCCTAATACAATACGAAATTTGAACCATCACTTCACTGATACATCTCAAACCTGCATTAAACCTGCTAGTGCTTTTATCTTCACAGTGTTGTTAAAAAGGTATCCCTAACCCCTCCTCTGATTTTTTTGAAAACTGTTAAGTGAAGAGAATGGAAAACTCAATCTATTTTATTTTTAGATGGAGTTTGGAATCCCTATCCTGTGTCTCAATTTCCTTGACAGGGGCTTTAAAAAAAAAAAAAATGCAGCTTCTCACTTCAAAATTTTAAATGTCAGGTTAGGAATTTGTTGATGCCAAGCAACATTTTAAAACATGAACATTAACTCCTTCAAGCCAAATTACACAAGAACTCCTTCCACTATCATTTCATTCTAGGATACAAAAAATGGCTATTGCTGACCTTTACATGCATTATCATATTGCTTCAAAATTTCTTCCATCTTCTCATTATTCGACTGCTCCTAAATAGCACATGGAAAGCAAATTAGTAGGAATACATCTGAAAACAGATACACATACTGGTATTTGCTGAAAGGCTTTTTAGTCTGCTAATTGGAACCTTATTAGGTGATTATTTAGGTGTGATGAAGAATAAGGAGCTTTTTAATATACTATAAAAGGCATTTTAACCTTTTACTATTAATTCAAATTCAGATACTTCAACACAGAGTAAAAGCATCTGCTGATTGGATTATTAATTAATATATTAAATAATACATTTCCTGAACACTTAGTTCTATCAAAGCAAATTTGATAAGGTAGTATCAGTAGACAGTCTTTAAACATTTTTTTTTGATCATTAAGTTAAAATTAAACTTGATTTTATTTTACCCTATTTCCATAGGCTGTCTTGCTGCTTAGACATCTTCTTACAGCATTAGACAAAATGCAGAGTAAACAATGCTCATTTCCACAATAGTAAAAAAATACCTTAAGTTGCTGGATTGTTCGCTGTTTGATGTCTAATTCGTCAACCAACTGGTTTTTAGTTTTCTCAAGTTCATTAACTTTGTTCCTCAGACAGTTCTCCTCTGAGCGCATCGTGCACACCTGTGAAAGGACAAGTGAAGCACATAGCTCATCATCCTCTGCTTGTTATTTTCATTTAATTTAGATAGCAAAAGTTAGGAGTGCTCAACCCCTGGCTCATGGGTCAGATTTGGCCCAAGGAGCCCTATAGGCCTGATAACGTGGCCCTGCACGCTACTGGAGGCAGTGCAGGACTCAATCCCTGTGTGCTGAGCTAGGTAGAAGTGGCTCAACCTGATCCCAGTGCATTGGGTTTGGAAGAGGCAATACAGGACCGACTGGAGTGTGCAGGGCCCAATCTAAGTGAGTGGGGATGGGGGAGAGAGTGTGAGGCCAGACAGAGACACTTAAGGGCCTGATCCTGCCCCCCAATCTGGCCCATGGGGTCAATGGGTAGAGCAGCGGTGGTATAAGCAGACTGCACTTACAGTACAATTAGATTTAAATATGTTCGAAGACTCGCATGAAGATTTCAAACTACATTATTTTCACTCATTTTCAAAGTACACACTACTACATTTCCATCTTCCTTGTGTGGAAGATTTACAGTATTCAACAGGTACCGACAATCTGTGAAGTATGCATTTCACCCATACCCATAAAACGAATAAGTTTTCTGTTGGCACAATCTCACTTCTTTACTGCTCCTTCACAAGTGGCTAACCATAAATATTTAGAAGGCGAGTTGGAAGCAGAACAAGTGCTAGTGGGCTTTTATTTTAGGGAGACAGTAATTCAACTAAGGCTAAACTGTACAATTCAGCCTCTGTCTAAAATGCAAACTGTTGCAGTAAGCAACCCTAACAGATTTTTAATTATACCTGTTGCTTGGTAGTTAGATATTAGTCACTAGTGCAACTAAAAGTTACTGTTTAAATTTTCTTTCACATATTTTAATGGAACATGTAACTTTCATTTGACCCACTGAGGGAAATATCAGAGAAATAAGCACATTCCCATTCTGGCAAATCTTCTCTAATCTCACCCCAGGCCATATCTAAACTGCTTCTTCCTGATGTCAGATCAGTCACCAAGGAAATAAGCTTCACCCACTCCCTGCTGCTCCAGCACATCTAAAACCCACAATTAATCAGTGTAAATAGTCAAAAAATGGCCTCCAGTGCCAAGTACAACCCAGGGGAACTCTCAGAGGGTCTGGAGTCCACTTCTGAGACATCTGCACTATCTAATTGTAGGTCTTCAGGCATTTCCCTCGAAAACAAGCAGACAGGGTTTACATCTTCTGTGGTAGACCTACAGTCAGAAAAAGTGGCAGATTGATGCCCCAAAAGACCAGTCAAAGTGTTACCTTTATATAGTACAGCCTCCAACATGCTAAGAAAATACAACCCCCAAAGTCAGATGTGCATGTTCCATAGTGCCACTTAACTAATCTAGTCTGCAACATTCTTGTCAGTAACCAGACTGGCCAAAATGGCATCTGAAGTCATTATATAGACCACACACAATGACAGTGATGGTTACTGGAGGATGGTGGGGCAACTTGGGAGCTGCCTTTTGGGGGAAAAGGGTGCAAAAATAGGTGTGCACTACCCTGTGCACAACCACTGCCCAGGGTATGGAACTACCCTATTACACCTTTGCACAATAAGTGTTTTCCCATTACTAGATGTCCACTGAACTTGAGGTGGCTGCCGGCCAATTTTGTGGGCAGATGCCCAGGCTGGCAGCCATTTTTGCAGTCTAAGTGCAGACCTTTCACCCCAGACTCTAATAGGTTGAGGGGCCCCAGTGGCCCTGCCGCTTGTTACTGTTTGGCTGAGAAGGCTGTCTGCAACAGCCCCGCCCCTTGCTGCTAACTGGCTTCAAGGGCTGTCCACCAATCAGTGGCAACAGGTGTCAGTGGCAGCCATCTTATGATGCAAGCAGCCCCTCTCCCCTCCTCACCCCCACCCCTCCCCGAGGCAGGCTGCATGGCCAGGTTGCAGAAAAATTTATTTTCATTAAGTCCCCACCGCCCCGGGAGCCCACCAAAAGTGGAGAGCCTGTACTTTCTTCTTTTTTTTTTTTTTTTGTGGAGCTCGCCCAAAATCCTGGTTTCCGCAAAAGTTGTGAAATCACAATTTTGGTAGGTCCCTACCCATGACAGTATCTGCATATTGAAACATGAATGAGTAAGTGTCATCTCTCATTAGCTTATAGTTTTACCAATGCTCTCTTTCAGGTTCACTTTTAGTCCAGTATTAATACGAATTTATCTGAAAATTTATACTAGTCAGGTGTTTGAGAACTACCACATTTACTCGAATCAACACAATTTAGAATTTAAGATAATCCAACAATTAGATTCTATCCATGGAAAAAATATATAAATTTTACATATTTTTCCATGGATAGAATCTAATTATTGAAAGGTCATTTTAAATTCATCACCCCTACCACTGGTAGGGGTCAGGAGACAAAGGGATACCACAGTAAAGCAGAGGTGGGGGGAGGGGCGGGGGGGGAAGTCAAGTGGCTTGAACCCTGCACCTTGCTCTCCCACAAGTTGCCCCTGCTGCCTGTCCCATCCCCTTGCCTGCCTGCTCCCGCAGTACCTATGTACCCCAACACCTGCCCCTCCATCATTCGCTACACCGTGCCTGTGCCCCCTATTCCCTAACCGTCCCATGGTGCCTGCTTTCCCTGGCACTTGCCCCCTTCCCACCTAGCCTTCCCTGCTGCCTGCCTCCCCCGCAACTCCCAAAGCATGCCGCCCACCACCTCTTCCCCAACCCAACCCAACCCCACCCCACCCCTCAGGCTTGGGGCACAAAGCAGCTCCATCCCTGGCTCCAGAGTCAGGACTGTAGCTACTATATGGCTAGGTGGAGGCCTGAGACCACAGCAGGGCCAGAGTCAGGGGGCTGCTGGTGGTGCAGATGGCAATGGCAGCTGTGGTTCTAACTCCAGCCCAAATTCCAGGTTGCTGCTAGAGTTGGAACAACAGCAACTGCCTGACTCCTCCCCCCCACTTTGTACTGCAACCAAAGATGAGGTGCTTTTTTCCTTATGTTAAAATGGAGGGGAGAGCAACTCTCATTTTGGATTTGAGTAAATACTGTAATGTTTGATAAGCAAAGATTGATTTAGTTTAGATTTAATCTGTACAAAGAATGTGTCCTGTTATTGTTCCAAACCTCTTTTTGTACTTGCTGAATTTGTTTCTTGGCATCTGCTAACTTCTCTTTCAGGTCTGCATATTCCTCATCTTTCCTTTGGAGATCTATGTTTAGATGCTGTATGACAGAAGAACTCTCAGAGAGGTCTTTACTCAACCTTGGGATTAAGAAAAGAGATTTAAATACTGAAAAAATGAAAATATTACTGTACAAGAGATACATTTGTTAGAACAGATTACTGGAATATGGGTCACTGGGGTTAGTTTCCCCCATGGCATTAACTTGCTGTAGGACAATGAGCAAGTCAACTGCTGTACCAGTTTCCCTAATCTGCCAAATGGATTTCAGACTGTCGAATGAGACCTTGCATAAAAATCAAACAGTCCATTTCACTTTTTGGATTCTTAATGCACTCAAGTAACACTGCATTTCAGTATGCAAGTAATACAAAGGTACTAGAAAATCATTACAAACAAACAAACAAACAAACAAACAAACAAAACAAAAACTCCATTAAGGACACATTCCTGTTTTATAATTTTTCTTTAGAACAAAAAAAAAAAAGCCCTGAACTTTGGACCAAACCTCCTTTAATCTTCCTTAAATTCAAATGCAAACAAAACAAACAGAATTTCTAACCTAAGATTTAATCAAGGAAAAAGCCTTTCAACATCTTACAAAAATGGGAGCTGACCATGACATTTTATAAAATAGTACTTTAAAATCCATGAGCCCTTTGTGCCTTGTAAGGGCACAGTTGTGTTTCTGGATGGGCTCCATCTTCCTACCCCATTATTTAAGTTATCACCCTATCATGGTAGCGAAATGGTCACCAATAATGGCTGTTACCATATGAACTGCTCTTAACATTCCACCATACAAAAACTAGAACACTTGGTTCCAAAATAATGCCATTTTCGAGTTGTTCTAATAAAAGGTAAGAAAATTGCCTTTTTCTGCAAGCTTTTGGGATCAAAGTACCTTTGTCAGGCTCTGGAAAAAGTATAGATGGTACCAGATGGTAGAAAGTCCCCATAGGTAGGAAATAAACTTAATTTTTGCAGAGGGATCTGAAGATGGAAAGCTGTCCCTCTGGGTCCATGAGTGTCTTTGTGAGCTGTGTTGAGTAGCTCTTTGATGTCTTGATCAGATAGAATTTTTTTTTTACCTCCCTGCCTGCCATCTGACACCTCCAGGGAAGGCATTCTACCTGATCAATGCATCAAAGAGCTACTCAACACAGCTCACAAAGACACTCATGGACCCAGAGGGACAGCTTTCCATCTTCAGATCCCTCTGCAAAAATTAAGTTTATTTCCTACCTATGGGGACTTTTTACCATCTGGTACCACATACACTTTTCCCAGAACCTGATGAAGGGACTTTGATCCCAGAAGCTTGCAGAAAAGGACAATTTTCTTGCCATTTTCCACTTGGTCTAATAAAAGGTATCATTTTGGAACCAAGAGTTCTAGTTTTTTTGTATGCCTTTTTGTCTCAGATCAACACGGCTACCAACCACACCTCTTAACATTCTGGCATTTCAAATGTCACCTTAAACAACTGCAATATATGAAGCTGAATTATCTATTCCACTACTTTTTAGAATTCCTGGTTTCTAATTCTCTTATGAATTCATATTTCCTGCCCTGTAACAATTCTACAAGCAAGAATTTATTTGCATCTATGTTTACAGTATAAAGCCGCGCAATTAAAAAAAAAATTGAACAAAAAAAATGGCACCCCTCAGAAAATGCCAGCTCTTAGCTTCTGCTCAGATCTTGGCTACAGAAAAATAAAGCAATTCTTTTCTTGCAGTGAAATCAGAACAACCACAACACGTCAGAATATTTTTGATAGCAGATTCCCTTTTTAAAACCTCTACATTTACCTTGTCAATTGTATAGGTGTTTGCACACTCAACAGTGTTAATATTTCACAGAATCCTGGATCATAGAATCATTGAAAACAAGGGTTGAAAGGGACCTCAGGAAGTCTAGTCCAACCCCCTCCTCAAAGTAGGACCATCCCCAACTAGATCAATCCAGCTAAGGCTTCATCTAGCCAGGTCTTAAAAATCTCCAAGGACGGACAGTCCACAATCTCTCTAGGTAACCTGTTCCAGTGTTGTACTGCCCTCCAACTGAGTTTTTCCTAATATCTAAACTAAACTTCCCTTCCTGCAACTTGAGACCACTGCTCCTTGTTCTCTTATCTACCACCACCAAGAACAGACTATCTATCTCATCTTTTGAAACATCCTTCAGATAAGTGACAGATGCTACTAAAACCCTGCTCAAGTCTTTTCTTCTCCAGACTAAATAAGCTCAGTTACTTCAGCCTCTCCTCAGAAGTCATGTGCCCCAGTCCCCTAACCATTTTCATTGCCCTCGGCTGAAATCTCTCCAATTTGTCCACATCTTTTCTGTAGTGGAAGGCCCAAAACTGGACACAAAACTCTAGATGTGGCTTCACTTGTGCTGAATAGAGGGGAATAATCATTTCCTTTGACCTGCTGGCAAATGATCCTACTAATACAGCCCAATATGCCATTAGCCTTCTTGACAACAAGGACATATTGTTGATTTATATTCAGCTTACTGTCCAAAGCAACTGCCAGGTCCTTTTCTGCAGAGCTGCCACTTAGTCAGTCAGTATCCAGCCTGTACTGGTGCATGGGATTGTTCTGTCCCAGGTGCAGGACTTTGCACTTGTCTTTATTGAACCTCACAAGACTTCTTTCGGTCCAATCCTCCAATTTGTCAAGGTCTCTCTAAACCCTAGCCCAGCCCTCCAGCATATCTACTACTCCCCTCAGCTTGGTGTCATCTGCAAACTTGCTGAGGGTGCACTCTCTCTCATCTTCCAGATCACTGATGAAAATATTGAACAAAACCAGCCCGAGGACCAACCCCGGGAGTACTCCACTTGATACCAGCTGCCAATTAGACATTGAGCCATAGATTACTATCTGTTCAGCCCAATGATCCAGCCACTTTTCTGTCCACCTTACAGTCCATTCATTTGTACTTCCTGAGCTTGCTAGAGAGTGTTGTAGACCATACCAAAAGCCTTGCTAAAGTCAAAATATATCCTAACTAGCGCTCTCCCCACATCCACAGAGCCAGTCAGCACATCATAAAAAGCAATCGGGGTGGCCAGGCATGACTTGTCCTCGGTGGATTCCTTAAAGACCTGCTCCATGATTTTTCCAGGGACTGGCCTCCCAGGGGATCCTTAAAAAGGATCTCGTGGAACCCTGGTTGAGAAACACTAATGCATACAGATGCTTTTAGAAAGAAATTTTAATATCAAAATCCCTTCTTTGGCATTTACAGTTGGTAAGTATGAGTATGTTCTCTGAAAGGAAGTCAATGCACATACATCCTAGATCTACTCTCAGGTGCCTATTCAGTATTATCAGTACTTACTGTTCTGCAGCTTCTTTTTTTCTTTCATTTTCTCTCTCTTTTTCTTGAAGTGACTGTTCAGTTGTTTTCAAGTTATCCTTCAACTGCAAGACTTCCTCCTTCAGTTTTGTTTCCTGATCATTTAATTCTTTGATCTTTTTATCTGAATTCTTACATTTCTCTTCAAGATCTCTCACGTTACTTTCTATCTTTAAAATAACAGAATCTTTTTTCTTAAGCATATTTTTTAAAGTGGCTGCATTATCATCTTTTGTCCTATAAATTTCTAAGAGGCTTTCAAGCTCTTTTATTTTTGTTTTGTAGTCAGAAATTTGTTTTTCAAGACGCATAATTGTTCTGCAGTGTTCAACTATATGTTTTTCAGAATCAAGGGTATTTTCCTGCAATTGTTCCCGTAATTGATCAACAAGGATGTCTTTTTCCTTTAAAAACAGATTACCTTGATTTGTAATCTCATTCAATTTCAGTTTTAGTTGACTGTTCTCATTCCCTGCATCACTGACTTGCTTTTGTAAATATTCAACCTGCTGAAGCAGTTCTTGGATCTTACAACTCTTTTGGGAAGAAACCTCAATAATCTTCCTGCACTCTTTCCAAATGCCTTCAACGCTGCAATAGAAAGAGCTTTCTTGCCCTAGATCTGGAGCATTAGAAACATGCAAATCCATGCATAAGGAATGCATTTGAGTTTTCTCAGGTGTATTTTTGGGGGAATATTCCAAAAAGTCCCTTAGATTGACCAGATCAACATCCAGAGTGTGGGATTCTAAATCAAGCTTACATACCTCCTCTATTTTAGACTGCATTGTTTTAATTTGTGATGCTCTCTCTCTGATATTTTGGCTAGTGGTTTCTATCTCTATAGTCAGTTGCTTAATTTTTTTTTCTTGTTCTTTATTTATACCTTTTTGTACTTCCAATTCAAAAACTATTTTCTCATAATTAGCCTGAGATTGTTGGAGTTCTTCACTCAAGCCAAAAACCCTTTCTTCTTTTCTAGATAGCTGGAGGTGCAAGCCTGCCATTTGTTCACTGATGCCTTCCTTCTCTGTTTTTTCATTTTTAAGTTCTTCTTTAAGTGCAGTTAACTGGCATTCCAGGTTCTCATATCTTTCCTTTAATGCTAGCATTTCTGCATCTTTTTCAGAAATGTTTTGTTTCAGTTCTTTAAGCATGGTTTGTTCTAGTGCATCATCTTTACACTTATTTTGAATGCATCCTAAAAAAATAAAAACAAAAGTAATCAATGTATAGTTCCAGCAAAATAAATTGGTAGTAATAAGCCATGGTGTAATAAACCATGGTGTATACGAAATGGCAATTTTTACCTCTTTGGAAGACTTTGAGAGGTTTAGAATTCTTACATCTTGTAATGCTTTTAAAGCAATGATGCTCAACTTCTAATCTGTAGGCCAGATTCAGCCCACAGAGCCATGCTATTTGGCCCCTGGGGTTCTCCAGAAGTCTGGAAACAGAAGCAGTAATGGAGATGTAGCAATTAATGCTGCCATTGCTTCCCCACCACCAAATTGTCAAGCCCCATGGCCAGCTGATATGGCTCCATGGGCTGGACAGGGCCAGTGCATACAGTGGGGGTGGCAGGCCTAGTCTAGCGTTTACAGGGCAATGAGCGTTATATTTTTTAGAAACACTGGGAGAAAGTAATTTTGTGTTTTTGTGTTTCACACAAAGTAATTTTGGGTAAAATATACGTTTTACATGGGAGGTCCTGTGGTTTGTTGACGATATAATCAGCATTCGAAGGGGCTGTAAGTTTGCAAGAGTACACATTCAAACAAAAAATTTTAGCATCACAGGGTTTATAAAAGTACATGTATGTGGAAGGTGTTTGCATGTGATACTGATGATTATGCAACTTGTCATATTTATATAGAGGCATCACCTACTTGCTAACCCAGAATTTGTTAAGAAGCCTTCTACTTTTTAAAAATGATTTACAGAGAAATAGATCTCGGCATAGATTTCAAACTCTGTAAGCAAAGAGGAAACTATCTTGGTATATCTTAGATAAGCACCAGGATAGGCAAGTGACAGCTTTGTGACAGAAGTGTCACAGATAGCATTAAAAGTCAGACCTCAATCATATAGGATTAGAATCAGATGCAAGAAATACCATTTCCTTTTCCATTTTTTTTTTTTTGGATTAAAAGAAATAGCATTTATTTCAAGGACTCAAGAAATGAGACTTTGACAATGCCATGGATTTTCTATATTAACAATACATAAAAAAAATTATCCTAAAGAAAGAGGCAAATGAATGGCTAAGAGATACAGAGCAAGAGCAAAACCTGGTCTGATGCCCATATTACTAATGCATTGTAGTTTTATGGTAAGTGAAACTCAGAAAGCAATTCCAAATGTTTTAGCTATTTTACAATTGACAGCCGAGATCAGCCAGGGAGTCATTTTGTGTATTAATGATAAAAAATGTGTGACATGCAGCTCAGATGGCTTGACTAAGCAGAAACTCAGACTTCTGACAGTTTTGGAAAACAGGCTTATGGAGCCTTGAGTCTTACGACCAAAAAAAGAGGATAAGGCCCAAGTATCAGCTCAAGTCACAAAGGTTTCCCCACACCCCCCTCCCACATGGAAGCTTTTTTGAAAATGTCACATCTCTTTACCCAGGGGTAAGCTACCACTTTGTCTTATTCATTTCTCTCCACTGTTCCTGATCACTGTTGTATTTTTAAGCAGACATTTTTAAAATCTCCTTTCAGGCATGAATGGGTATGAGGTGTTATAAACCATTTGCTGTATCACAGGAGGTATTAGTTCAATATTCCCCTCTCCAACCATCTCACTTGAAAACTAAACCCTTTCCTCTCTCTGTCATATAAGCAAGCTAAGCACAGAGTTCAAGCAAGGTGAGCAGACAAGATATCAAAGCTGCAATCACCTGGCTTAACCAGGATGCTTGTTTACATTGGTTTTTATTAGACATGAAAGTAGAAGAATTTCCATTATCAGGTTCATTTGGGTTGTTTTGGGTTTTTTTTAAAACATATTGTCTTGACTAGAGATGCTAATGTACCATGTGTATTCCTCTACACATTTACTATAGTATCTTGTACTAGAAGTTGTACAGCACATACCGTCTAACAAAACATTATGTACTAAACAAATGTTTTTCAGCCTTTTTTTTTTTTTTTTTTTTTTTTTTAAGCATACGCAGGAAAATGCTAGATGATTAACAGCAACAAGAATGGCAGAAAGTAAAGTAAAGTAGAGTAGTTATGCCTATATACCCAAAATGCAATCAAATAGGAAAAAGGAACTACTTCAGAATGATTAGTGGACAAAGTAGCAGATGGAAAAAGTAGAATATCTAAAATTATTTTATTTCAGAATTTGGTAGTAAACAGATGAGACATTCCATCTAAGCGCCAAACAATGAAGAAACAGTTAATGAAAAACAGTTTACAGTTTCCATTTAGTATTTGACACAATAGACTTTCTCTTCCTCAGCCGATAAAACCTGCGAGCTACAACTTTCTGCTTTTGTTCTGGTTTAGAAGTCACATTTTTTTGGAGGGCTCCCTGCTGACTGGTGGTAGAAACAGTACCTCTCTTTGTAGGTGGCTCTTCCTCCTGAGTAAGCTTATTTTCAGAACGGCGTTTTCTTCCTACTTCCAATATGTTCTCCACAAGTTCACTTAACTGGACGTCTTGTATTCTCTTGTTGATGTTCTCTTTTGCAATTTCTTTTTTAATAGTTGTTACGTCGCTGTCCTATGTTGAAGTAGAACTAGTTATTGTTTTATGAACCAAGCAAACATGTTACAAGCAAGTTATTCTAAAAAAAGGAAGCGTTTTGACAATTACTATAAGAATAAAAATATGGCGATTTGGTGATACAAAATTCGTCCCTTTTTTTGTTGACTTCCTCACAAAGTGAATCCTGAAACCTCAGACCCCTAAAAAGCCAGAGTATAGTTGACACAATATGCATCTGAAATCATCAGGTCCAAAAGGTTAGTTTGGCAACCTTTTGCTACAAACTTTAAATTTAGCTAGAGATAAGTCATCTCCTTCCATAGGATCTACATGGCAAGTTAGTCAAAGGGCAATATAGAGCAGAGCTGTCCACAAAAGACAAAAACAAAAGCCATACACACTACTACCTTCTCAGCCTTCAAGCCAAGGCTCTTTCAATAGCAGCCTATGGACCACATCCAGCCCAGGATTAATTTACAGCCCTTGGATTCTCAGTCTAGGTGCTGTCCTTTTGCTGCTGCCACCAGTCTTGCAACACCTCATGGTCAGGAGGCTCAGGGGGAAAGCCAGAGATTTTGTATGGTGAGGTGACACCTATATGGCACAGAAAGGTGGGGATGTCCCATGCAGCATGGCAGAGCAGCAGTGGGGTGCATGGTGCAGTGTAGCACAAAGGAGGGCATGTGGTACTGTCCAGGAGGAGGACCACAGTAACTGGCGTGCAGCCCCATTTCAAGTTACTGAAACTTTCCATTTATGGTTAGATTCAATCCAGTATTTCAAATGCTTAAAATAGCTTCATTCTAACTTTAGTTTGTCACCTGTGTTCACCTTCAGACTTTTAGCCTGTGCAAAGTTCTGGTTCACCCTGATACCCCAGCCCCACGTTTTTTTGTTATTTGTAATTGTTAACACTACAACTTCATATGTGTTGAAAAGATGTAATTTGATTCCTATTAGAGCTGTTATGGGAATTAAAAAAAGAAACTAAAATCATCAGAATTACTTTACAAGGGAAAACTTCAAAAAACAAAAGCAAAACAAAACAAAAAAACCAAACCAAAAAAACAAAAAACAACTTACATAGTTTTTCATGGTAGCTTCCAAATGGGATATTAAGTCTTGGAGTCTTGCTATAACATCATCTTTTTGCTCCGTGATGTGAATGAGCTCTTGAATTTGTTTATTCTTTGTAGTCATTTTCTTTAAAATGAGAAAAGGTTACATTAACAAGGTCTTTGTAACAAAACACATTCCAACAGGAGTAATCTGTTGCATTCAAACTTGCAACAAGAAGCATGCTATATTACTGGAAGATCTAGTCAGGTAAGAACGCAATAGAAGAATACAACATATTTTATATGATTATAGTTGTATTAAATATTTAAAGGCAGGTGTTAATTTTAGTGCATTTACTTTTAAGAAAAAATTACCTCAGTGGTTTCATTAAGTTGTTGAGTATATTCACTCAGTTTGGCCACTTGGATGTTAAGTTCTGCAATGAAACAAAGGAATCTCTTATAACTTCTTTAGTGCACAATAGTTTACTTAAAATTGGTCTGGATAAAAGTCCTCCTATAGTTATGTTTTATGAATTTGCTCAGATTAAAATTTAAAAACCTTGCTGATTTTTCTAGTATATTTTTTAGTCATTTAAAGTATATCTCAATTTCCTAAAAGCAGCTGACCTCTAAATTTAAATTAAACAATTTGGAAAAAAATGACATTTCATACAAAAGACCGAAAAGATATTCAAGCTTGTAGCTGTGAAAGTAGAACACAGAAAGAGTCCCCCATGCATCTTTATAAGCCTATGGAAGACAACATGTCCTGAGATCCTGATTCAGGTGCCTTTATTTGTTTTTCCAGCTTTTGGCATTTTACAGAAGTGTCTACACCACACTAATCCAAATGTACTGAAAATGCCCAGAAGGGATGGTGGTACTGGCTTGAGAAGAGTGCATGTCTTAAACTGGACAAATTCTGAACTAATTTCAATTTTCCTCTTTTTCATTCAACAAGTAGCACAAGTCCCTTCAGAAGCAGGTTTTGCATCAATGGTTTTAAATATTACAGCAGTGGTGTTCAACCTATGGCCTGCAGACTGGATGCAGCCTGTGCAAGTGACCTATCACCAGCAAGCACATTAGACTGGTTCTTGCCAGAGCAGCGAGCTCTCCAAGCTCACCAGCAGGTCAGCACAGGATCTGGTCAGAACTACTGTTTTCATGCAGCTCCAGAATCCAGGGAGTGAATACTGTTGCTGTACAAATTCAGCAGTAGGGGAAAAAGAAGAAGAACAGGATCAACATGTATCCACCAAGCTCTACAGCACAGAGAAATCAGTGGCTCTGGCCAGAGCCCATGCTGATAATATGCCTGCAAGTTGAAAACATGTGGAGCTGCAGAAATGCTTTTGTATGCAGCCCTTGGCCCATGTCTGATTTTAATGTTTGGTCTGCTTGTAAAAACAGTTGAACACCACTGAAGGAACAAATATACCCCCCCCCCCCCCCCGCAAAAAACCCAAACCAAACCAAACCAAACACACAAAGAACATACACAGTCTCTCTTCCACACAATTAAGCTCTGCATCTGAATTAGTCACATAGGCTAAATAATAGGATAATTTTTATAGAAACTTCTCCAGGTATTCCATCTGTCCCCAGCTCTCACCATGATATGCTTCCATTAAGTTAAATAAAGATAGCCTGCTACTTAGGCTAGATAGTAGTATCAACCTAAGATTTGCAAAGCTTGTCTATACACTCAGTGCAATTTTCAGCATTTATGGTAGGTAGATGCAAATACAAGTCATCTGAAAATTTCTGACTGTAAGGATTCTCTCCAACAAGTCTTTCTTCAGACCAAAACAAATAAAATGAAGAGACTGATTTGTTTAAAATTAAAATTTTACATAATGCTTTAGGATTGCATTAAGCTTTACTTCTTCAGCAACTTTCAACTATGGTGCTAAAAATGAACCTATTGAATTCAAAATTAAAATAAGAACAGATGCAATAATCTTAGCAGTCTGAAAAAAAGATACATTTCATAGTAGTCAAGACAGCATCTTCAGCTATTTTAATATAGTATTTGGATCTTTTCCCCGTTGGGAAGTACCATTTTATTTCTCATGTTCAATCAATATTTTTAGTTCCTCTAATTTTATTTGTTACTATTCAGCACAAATACTTGGCAGTTCAAATGCTTCTACACAGAGTAGAAAAAAAAATTATTCCAATTCTTCAGTTACTGCTAAATTACTCAATTCTGAAGGTATTCACATAAACTAATTTTCTTATTGAAAAGTTGTATTATTTTTGCCAAAAACTATTGAAAGGCAATCTTTGATTCCTCTGGCCATAGGGAGTGGCCAGACAGATGGTACACTGTGGTAGAAAGGCCAGAAGAGGGACTGTAGCAACACTTTGACAAGTTATGGTAATGGGACAGTCTCTTTCACATCAATAGGTGAGCTTTTATTCAAAGGAGGCACATTTCTCAGAGTTTTAAGATAAATCTGTTTCTGTTTTTTGACAGAAGTAGAAATATTGTCAGTCTTGCTTAGTAGCAACTGTGAATAATATGTCTACACCGGTAATTCTTAATGGGGGTACCCAGAGATCCTTTGAGAGGTGCCACAGGAGGTGTGAGGACATCAGAAGATAAGGTCAGCCTCAGGCCCCAGGTATGAGGAGATAAACAAATAAGGGCAGACATAGGTTCTCCCTACCTAGCTGCTCCACTACCCCGGTTGCCCAGCCCCTCTGGAGAGGTAAGCATTATAATAAAATAAATTAGTTTTTGAAGTGAGGTGCCACTCAAATTCACAGAAGTTATGGAGGGGTACCTTGAATAAAACAAGGGGTGCCTTAAGTCTAAAGAAGGTTGAGAACCACTGGTCTACACATTAACAAATATTGTTTTCATTATGCCAAGCTACTTAAATCACTCGTTACCTAATGTTGGACTTTCTATGTGTAGAATTGCATTGATTTTTGGCAATCAGCTGTTTCCAAATACAAGTCAGCTACTTCCATATTACTAGTTTGAATGAGAAACTAGATCTAGAGACATAACAGTACCATATGATAAAGTAGTCAGTGTTATCATATGCCATGTATACCTACCAGAATCTTTTAGAGTCTAGCAAGCTAATTGCCTCAACAATAGGTTTCATAGTTTCCTAGTGCTTAGGATCGGAAGGGACGTAAACAGATCATCAGGTCTGACACCCTGCCCCGGGCAGGAACGAGTGCAGGGTCATGAACACCCCAGCCAAATATCTGTCCAGCCTCCTCTTGAAGACCCCCAAGGTAGGAGAAAGCACCACCTCCCTTGGGAGTCCATTCCAGAACCTGGCAGCCCTAACCGTAAAATAATGTCTCCTGATGTCCATCCTGAATGTATAGCTCCACACACCTGTTGCACTCACTGAAATCTGATTCTATATACTACCCAGCCATCCACTTAAAACAAAACAAAAACAAAAACAAAACAAAAACTCCACTCATTCTTTTCTTGTTTATAAAGTTTGTTTGTTTTTTAAAGGAGAGTCAGGCAAGTACGATAATTGCATCCTTTTTGTAGCTTTTTGAATGTTTTATTCAGACTAAAATCAGATCCCATAAACAAGTGCTTTTTTAATGTTGCACCCATATAATTACTTCAGCTACATAAAGTAAAAAAAATGCAAAAGCCTAAAAAGGATAATTTAAAAAAATCCACCAGGTTTTCCAGAATACATGTATAAGGGTAATATTTCACAATATGGATAAAGAGATTATACTGCAGATCTCCGGTATAATCACAGACTAATACCAGTTATCTTGTGAGACCACTGCTAGAGGAAAGCTGGATTAGTTTATTGTATTCTTCAGAGGTAGGTAGAAGCAAGGTGGCAGAGTAGTTAGAGATATCTTACTATGGCTATAGAGGTGAAAGCTGAAGCCTCAGCCCAGACCTCATACCAAAGTCTACCCCTACTGAACCCAGCTGTAACGAGGCTAGATCTATTAGTTGGGACTGGTGAGCTGCATCAGCAAGACACTATTTTATACACATTATCTTCCTGTTTACTATTGGCTACAGAAATTAGAGTGCCTTACTCAAACTAGTTCTATGGGCTGCTAGGCTCAGGGGGACCTTGAACCTTAACAAATATTTAAAATCATGTGTGATTTCAAACTTACAAAAGGAGGGGAAACAAACAACCAACTTAATGAAGTTTTAAAAAAAGTTTTAAGTTGCATCATTTGATTTGAAAAAAAAAAATGCATACTTTTACAAATTACTGAAGTAAATGCATTATTTAATGAGTCTGTATTCTTAAAATTATATGGTTCTGTTGGGTTAAGCTTCAAAACGACACAATAACCAAACTACAAATTGCACAATATTCATGAATGACAGCTAATCACCATCACAAATCAACTATCAAATTCAAAGTAGTTGATTAGATATGCAAGTCACTTAGGAATGAATTCCCAACTGCTTTCCATCTTAATTCAGAATCATCCCTACTCACCTTTAGTTCTTTGTGTTAGCTCTTCTTTGGTTTTAGTTAGCTCAGTAGTAACTTCTTTAAATTGTTTTTCAAGCCATGCTATGGCTTCCTGTGGGTCTTGTAAGGATACAATATAGCTGTGGACTTCTTCTGCATGCTTCTTAATATCAGTAACATCGTTTTCCAAAGAATCAATAATGCCCTCAAGATAAATACAACTTTTTGGAACTACATTGCCCTCCTCCTAGAAAGTGAAAAACATTTAGTCTTTGGTTAGAAAATGGCTCCTACTGGGCAAAATAGCCATACTCTTTATGGAAAACCAAGAACTCTTTTGTGAATGCCCACATGAAAGAGGGACAAAGGGCAAGAGCTATGAAATTTTAGACCCGAATGATCTTGCCGATTTGGACCCTACGACTTATTGTCAAATTCTGTCTCAAATATCCATGTTTTTAAAAAAAAATATTAGATACATGTTTAAATCTCCCCACCTTATAGCATCTAATATGCCATGATCTATGATTCCAAATCAAAAATAGAAAGACAACAGAATTTCCCATAATATTGTTTTTTTGTTGGAAGTAGAAGGGGCACTGTCTAAGAAGTATGTATACTTCAAAATTTATTACTATGTACACATACTTCAGATATAAGAATCATCCAATATTTGGAATATTTCTGTAGAAAAAAAAACTAGAAAGTATGAATAATACTTTTTTTTTTTTTTAATTTAAGCACAAAGAGGAAGTAGAGCCATAAACAGGATGTTGACAAAGCTGAAATATCCTGGTTCAGGGTCCAGATTCACATTTGGGTCCCCATTCCTAGAAAATGCCCACAAGTCCTGTTTGAGGAAGTACTGAAATACAACTAACACTGAATATGTAGGGCCTAGAAATGCAGTCACCTGGAATAGGCACATCATTGAAACTATACACTTGAATGTATATTAGCTTTACTATAAAAAGGTATGAGTTTACTCACTCCCTTTTGTCGTAGCCGTAATGGGTCAAGTGGTATAACTTATTTTGAGATAGACACGCAAATCTTTGAAGCAAGCTTTTGTTTATTTAAGAGAAAAGGAATAAACAGAGTCAACTCGCAAAATCCAATACAGCATGTTCAAGCCTTGTTACTTCTTATGCGCGATTTCTAAAGACACCCTTAAAGATGATGCCTGGAGCAGATCAGCTAAGCCGTCAGTCATGCACTACCCGCAAAGCTTCTAGATCATCTATTCCCCCAGCAGTACGCTTCTATGAGAACCCGAAGATCTGCACACCTTGCTCAAATTTATTCGCATCCAGCAGAATTTAGGATCAATTTTGGATTAACCTTTACTGCAATTGGCTAAGCACTAAAAATTTTGTATGGTTAGTGTGGCTTGTTCCTCACTTTAATTTTGCACCGCATGGCTTGTGTCTCACTTTATTTTGTACAGCATTGTGATAAGATACCCTTTTCAACTTTGTATTTTAGTCTATATTGTATTCCGTTGAGGTTAGGCTTCATTTAAGTTTGCAGATTGCCACTTAGTGACAAGATGCCTTGGTGCCTTTACCCAAGTTTGCAGATTGCAGCTTACTGACAAAAGACCTTGGTGCCGCTGAGCTGCTCTTCGTGGTTTGCCAGTACAGGTATTTCAAGCCTTTGACAGTGTGCAAAACCACGTTTCCCTGTTTCGGCGGCTCAGTAGCAACCGTGCAGTCAGAACATTTGGGTTTCTCTTTTGTCATTTTTGTGTCTTGTTTCTGTACTGTCAGCAAAGGAATCTAGAGACAGTTAAGATACCTGAAAAAGGGAGGTCCTAAACACCTTAAGCAGTAGATTTAACATAGATAGTAAATCTGTCAAAAGATGATGACTCAAAGAGTGAGCGAGAAGAGAAAGAAATACCAGAGTTGCAGCTTGCTCATTATAAGGAGTATCCTTTATTTTTTCTTCTTCATCAGGTATTTTGACACATTCATTTACAAGATCCTTGTAGATTTCTAAGCGTTTTTCAGAAGTTTCCTCTAGTAACTCTCGTTCACGATTAAGGGCCACCCTGAATTAAAGAAAATTAAGTGATTTTAGAAAGAAAGTAATTTCCACCCTATTAAGTCACTGATGTTTTGACTTAACAGGCAAGAAGAAATACCCATTTGTTTCAGGTTTCTTTAACTTAGAGTTAAAAAAAACCAAAATACCCCAACCCCCCCACCCCCAATCCACATTAA
>NW_005843178.1:282670-289051 GCF_000455745.1 Alligator sinensis
ACAAACAAACACTACACAATTATTGTCTTGTTTAGAAAGACTTGTTCATAGCTTCTTAATTACAAGTCTTTAAGCACTTCATAGCTTGGTTGTAAATCGGGCACCTCACTGGACATGAGCTATGCAACACGTTTGTACATGTATTTTCCATTCTTAGAAATGATGAGCTTCAAACTTCAAGCACTTACTGTACACTACTGGACTTTTATCTCCTGCATAGAACTTGTTTGCAGTGGGATTATGGATTGCCATTTTTAAAATGCCTGAAGTTTCTCTCAAAACACAAGATTTTATGTCACTATTTCAGGACTTAAGCAACGTTTTTTAGTGCTTATCTGGAAAGTATTGATAATATTAGTTCATGAATTAAATACTCTTTGCAACTGGCTTTCCTTCTGCAATTTTAATAGGACTGTATGAGCTACTGACACCTTTAGGAAGTATAAGAATAGTCTTCCCAATACGATGATTTGCCTTGGTAGCTTGAAAGTTTAGACTTGTTAGGATTTGTTACAAGTGTTCTTTCATTTCAGTGGATTTAGCTGGTCAATAAAGAATTTTAGATTTTTATTTCTTTGTACATTTTTTATTGTACAAGTTGCATGCATTCTATGTTTTTTGACATCACAGTTTGAGTAGTAGATTTTAACCATTTAAAAAAAAAATCATTGCTTTCTGATGGAAATAGCTGTCTCTGCATTTAACTAGAGCCTTGTTTATACTGTAAAGATGTTGTTATTATTATCATCCTCCTCCTCCTCCTCCAAGTTAAGACTTAGTGTAGACAAATGCTCTATAACCCTAGTGGGAGCATCCCAACAAGTGCGCATGTGCAGGGGTGAGTGTTTCCCTTGGGGCAAATAGTAACATATTTGTGCCGCTGCTATTGGTCATGCTCCTGCGCACACACTCTGGCACACAACCAAGTGACCTGGGTAGGGAAGGGGAAGCTGAGGCCAGCAGCCTTACCTACGGGTCCTGGAGGCCTCCTGAGGCAGCATTGGCAGCACCAAGCCTGCTGCTCAGAGCATAGCTCGGGCTAGCCAGGCCCCCTTTCTGGTACTGTATGCTGCTGCAGCAGCGTGTACCACACCCTTTTTTCAGCGGTGGCTTTTGGTTGGGGGTTGTTGTTTTTGTTGTTGTTTTTTTGTTTGTTTGTTTTTGTGGGGGGGAGCAGAAATCTCCTGGTGTCAAAAAAACCCCCAAAACTCTGCACTGAAGATTAGCAGCATGGTGAATGGATGCACGTGCTCCACGTGCATTCTGCAGCACCACAAACTGCTTTGGAGTGCCACAAGCCACATGTGCACACTTGTCGGGATGTACCCAGTGTGTCCTAGCATAGGACTTTCCTGACTTTGCTCATTCTAAACCTGGAAGTGCAAATCTCAGTCCATTCCAGGGACATCTCACACAGCTGCTCCCAAATGTTTCAAACCTAGCTCAAGATTACTGCTCTGGAGACATCCTCCTCCAGTTATCACAGGTACATTTGCTGCTTTACACTCAAAGTGTTTTACAAGTCATGAAGTACATAAGCATGAACAGGTGTGCAGGGTGTTACTGCTGAGACACACTAGGGAAGTACTGTAGATATACCATCTTATGCTGGCATAATACAACATGCCATTTGTTCTTTCTTATATTGTGTCCTTTATAGGCTGTCGGGTGTCTTCACAAGAGACAAAAGATAAATATAAATTATTATGCTGTCGAATAAGAGTACTTATACACAGGGTAAGATTCACTTCCTCATGCTGGAACCAAGCAGAAAGGCATGCTGATGACCCATTGATGCATGTGGTTAGCTGTATTTTCCTCTTTATAAAGGAGGCTGTATTGGATGTGTAGCAGGACACCTTTGGTGTCTGTCACAAGGGCCAGAACAGGCAGCAGAGCAGCCTGCAGGGGACTGCACTCCCAATCAGCAAAGTGAAAGGGCTAGCAGGAAGCTGCCCGATTGGGAAGAGGGCCCAGCTGCTAGAGGTAAGAACAGGCACTAAGCAGTAGAGCCAGCAGTTGCTGCAAGCAGCTGGAGGGAGAACATAGCCTGACTGGAGCTGCTGCTTACAACATCTGGGAGGTACAGGGCAGGGATTATGGGGATGGAAGAGGTTCCTGGTTCTGGGGAAAATGACCTAAAAACTATACCCTGCTGGGGTTGGATGGTGTGGTGGAGCTGCTTGTGGCAGGGCAGCTTCCAGGAAATGCCACACCTGTGCCTCCCCAGTGAAGGGAGAGTATGGGACACAAGAAAGCCTCAGCCCCTGCTGCCTTGTGGGTGACCCCATGGAGGTGAAAGGCTAGGGGACCATACCCTGAGAAAAGCACAGGCACCCAGACCCACTAAGTCAGGCCTGAGGCAGGACCCAGGCTTATTGCGTGGAGCCTGAAAAAGGGTACAGGTTTGTCGGCAGACACCCAAGGCCCAGGTGGGCCCAGGCATGTCTGCAGGCACCTGAGGCCCATGGGGTTTAAGGCCCCATAGCCCCAGTGAAGGGACAGAGTAGTGGCAGTGTAGAGTAGGGCCTTAAGGACTGCACATGGACCAGAGTAATGGCAGCAGACAACAGTGTAGAGTAGGGCCTGAAAGACTGCACATGGGCAGAGTGGAAGCCCTAGTGAAAGGGCATACATTGGAGGCCCCGGTGAGAAGGCAGGAGGCCCAGGCATGTCAGAAGATGCCTGTGGCAGAGTTTGTACTTTGGATGCCATCTGCGAGGCATGGTATAATTGGAGGTTCAGAGCAGTGTATATTGATTGCCCTAGGCATCAGGGCATAAAAATGGGCAGCCTCCCATATTAGTACATCCTCTTTTATACATCAAGGCATGGCAGATGAGACAGAGCAGACCACCCTAGACAGGTAAGTAGGCCAACATTGTGGGCAGCCTAGACTTCCTCCTGTCACATGCACATGTCAGGATGCACACGTGTCTTGTTCATGCAAAGATTGAATCATAGAGATTGTTTACAATCAAACAAGCACTGGGCCAATTAAGCTTTTTCTCTTCTTTTTCTTTTAGAGATTTGAATAATTAAGAGCTTTTTCCTCCTATTTTATATAAAAGTACAAGTATACACATATTGAATATCTGAAGTGAAAATTAGACCGGCTTAGACAGAAAAAGAAATTAACAATTAGAAATAAACCTACTAAGAAAATTAACTTACCGGAAGTCATTTCCCTGTTGAGCAAAATATTGAGTGAATTCCTGCGTAACTTCTTCACGAATTTTTAATTCCAAGAGCAATTTGTCTTTTCTCTCAGAAATCAGTTTATTTTTTAAGTCTTCTATTATGGTTAGTAGTCTCTAGAATGGCAATAGGTAGCATTTTATATATTTTTTTTTTTTTACAAAGGAATATTTTCAAAGGTTTCTGTAAGCATCGCTCTAAGAATAGTTATCTTGTTGACTGCCCCCGCACAATCAGAGATGAAAATCTCTCTCAATTTTCGACAGAATGGGACACGATCTGTTTGTTTGTTTTTGTTTAAGTCTTTATAAAGTACTTCATCTGTGCCATGCATTGTTAACATATACAAAGTTTGCATATAGAAGTGTGTGTTCAGGGACCCAAAGAATAATCAACTGCACTGGAAAGATTGGAATGGTTTCTTTTCAAAAAGAAAGCTAGACACTGACCCCACTCCCACACACAAAATGCTTTACAAGTCTTGCACAGCTCAAAGACCTATGAGCAAGCTACCAAAACCCTGCTTTGAGAGCACGGAATTAAAGATGGGAAGGATTTTCTACCTACCCATGCAGACAGCATGATGCCAAGAGACGCATTTTATTTTACCCATTGCTAAGTATAAATGCATTACACTCCCATTAATGAATCAGGTTTTAAAAGCTGTTTACACAGTCTCTATGGGGGAGGGGAGAGTCCCTTCTCCAATACACTGCAGTAAGAATTCCACCCCAATACAAGAATAGGTTGTGTACCAATTCTGAATAGATTCCTGGTACATACCAGATACTCTTCTTTTCCAATAACTATCTCACTTCCTTCATGGTCTTCCATCTTCTCCTTTGGCATCTCTATTGACTTATCATGCTCTTCCTCGGCCTTTGGCACGTCTTTTACCATTTCTTGTTCTGCCTGCATCTCATTGTCATGCATAATGCAATCATCAACCTCCATCACATCTTCCAGGCTCCTGTCCCAGAGTATAGTGGCTCTTTTTCTTGCTACTTGCATTTTAGTATTGTTATCACTTACAAATGGCACTTCTCTGACAGACTTCTGGCCAAATGACTGCTCTTGGGGAGGATTATAAGTGTCTAGAACTAAAATCTATACAGGAAAAAAAAGTGGTCAGTCATTTCTAAGAGATAACCAGGCATCCTAGTTTTCTGCGATTAAAACCCCCCAAATTCTCCAATTAAAAATCCAAAACTCCATATTTTCCAGTGGCAGCCCAACCCCTCGCTGCTGATCGGTGGAGGGGGCAGAGCCACAAAACAGCCTTCTCAAGAGGATCAGTGGCAGAGGGAGGAGGGGACAGCTGCCATCTTGGCTGCTTCTCTGTGCACCAGTGGCTTCTCCTCCTCCCTAGCTGGCTGCCACAGTGGCCATGAAAACAGCTGGCTCCCACTAACATTTTATTTTCAGTAAGTTTTTTTTTTTTTTTTTCTTTCCCCTGGGGATTCTAGAACAGTCTCTGTAAAAACAAAAGTTACATGTTTTTCCATGGCAAACATTTCTAGGATCCCTGGAGATAACCAAGTAGTTATGGAGGAAGTCCGTAGCACTCAAATATCACTCTACATTCAGCATACACACATTCACTGGGACATGTTGTCCAATGAATTTTGCAGTTGCTCATCGCCATTACCAGATCAGTGAAATTAACTGACATACTATGAAGTTACCTTCAGGATAAAGGAGGTGGTATATTTTAACAGGCCCTGGTCCAATAGTTCTAGAGCACAGGAGCTTTGTTAAAAGGTACAAAGCCACCCCTAAGTGAAATTGCTAGTTTCATAGACATTAGGGCTGAAAGGGACCTCGAAGACAATCAAGTCTGGCTGGACTCATTTGAGTCCCGTTTTTTGTTTTTAGGGTTCTTTTGTTGTTCTCCCGCCCTGGCGGGGGGTCAGGCTAGAAGATCTATTAGGTCCCTTCCGACCCTAAAACTATGAAACTATAAGTCCAGTCCCCTGCCCTGGGGGAAGTTGGCCAGCTAGGGTCAAAGGACCCCAGCAAGATAAGCATCCAAATGTTTCTTGAATTAGTCTACAGTAGGTGCCTGCACCACATCTGGAGGGAGTCTATTCCAGGTCTTGGGGGCTCGGAGAGTAAAGAAATTTTCTTATGTCCAGCCTAAAATGGTCTTCTAGGAGTTTATGACCGTTGGTCCTTGTTTTCCCTTGGGGTGCTCTGGTGAACAGACGCTCTCCCAGATCCTGATGAACACCCCTTATATACTTATAGGCAGCCACCAGGTCCCCCCTGAGCCTGCGCTTTTCCAGACTGAAGAGTCCCATGGTTCTCAGCCTCTTCATAAGGCCTATTCTCTTGCCCTCTGATCATAGAATCATAGAAGTAGGGTTGGAAGGGACCTTGTAGATCTTCAAGTCCGACCCCCTGCCTGGGCAGGAGGGAAACTGGGCTCAAGTGACTCCAGCCAGGTAGGCATCGAGCCACTTCTTAAAGACCCCCAGGGTAGGAGCCAGCACCACTTCACAGTTAGGGCAGCTAGGATCTGGAACCAACTTCCAAGGGAAGTAGTTCCTACAGATGTCTAATCTAAACCTACTCTCCAACAACTTGTGGCTGTTATTCCTTGTTATCCCAGGGGGCACTAGGGGAAACAAGGTCTCCCCCAAACCCTTCTGGTCCCCCCTAGTGAGTTTATAGACGGTCACAAACTCCCCCCTCAGCCTTCTCTTGGGAAGGCTGAACAGGTTCAGGTCCCGTAGCCTCTCATTGTAGGGTCTGCCCTGCTGTCCCCGGATCATGGGGGTGGCCCTCCTCTGGACCCTCTCAATGTTGTCCACATCCCTCTTGAAGTGGGGCGCCCAGAACTGGACACAGTACTCTAGCTGTGGCCTGACCAGTGTCGCGTAGAGGGGGAGGATCACCTGGCCCTACTTGAGATGCACCTGTGAATGCACGATAGGGTCCGGTTAGCCCTGCTGACCATGACCTTGCATTGTCGGCCCACGTTCATCTTGGAGTCAATGACGACTCCAAGATCCCTTGCTGCCTCTGTGCTCTCAAGAAGGGAGTTTCCCCATCTTATAAGTGTGTTGCCGACTATTACTGCCCAAGTGCAGCACCCTACACTTGTCCATATTGAAACGCATCCTGTTTTTGTTAGCCCACCCTTGCAACCTATCCAGGTCTTTCTGCAGTCTTTCCCTCCCT
>NW_005843178.1:289817-290546 GCF_000455745.1 Alligator sinensis
TGAACCTATAAGACTGAAGTTATTGCAGCAGGAAGGAGGAGGGGGAGCAGAAACTCCCAAGCATGTAGAAATGGAGAAAACTGGAAAGGACAAATAGAGGACTTCCCATCCATATTTCTACTTGGTCCTATGAAGCTTTTTAAATGTTGCACATATCCTTCAAGGTCTCCAAACACATTTCCCCACTATCATCTCAAAATTATCCTTTCCAGCGTTAATTCATGCGGCTCAAAGATTAAACACCCAAAAGACCAACCGAGGATTCTTCCTTCTAAACCCCATTTGACTACAGATGCTTTCTTTACAGCCCCATGGTTACCACCTTCTTACTACTAGAGGCAAGCCTAGCTAGTCAACACAGCCCACATGAAGCCCTGCATTGGGCAGGAGGAAGCACCTGTGAAAGAGCAGCTAATTGCTTAACTGAGGTCATTAGGCCGCTCAGCTGTTTTCTTCTTGGGCAAGGGGTATTAGTACCCATATCCTCTTTGCCACTCCACCTTCCCCTCCCTCCCTCCCGCCTCCCCCTCTGACCCCTGCTGGGGTACCACACTACTTCCCTTCCCCCCCGCCCTTCTCTGCCAGACTGTGCCCACCCAAGCTAAAGGATAACTGGAAAGCTAACTGGTTACCACTTATTAAATGCTAATCATTTAATCTCTTGCATCCCTACTTACTGCCTGGTAAATATCAGAGCCAGAACATCAGCAATTTCAGCTCCAAGCACCT
>NW_005843178.1:290556-291740 GCF_000455745.1 Alligator sinensis
ACAGCCTTAATTAGTTTGCCCATCTTCCTATTCATTTGTCCTCGTCAGACATCCTTTTCTGCTGCAGGGAAGCAGCATCCAAGTATGCAAGTATTCAACAGTTTTCCTTGCTAAGAACAAATAAGTTGTAATGACCAGAGTGAGAAGTCTGCATTAAACAATTCATACAGAATTAAGTACATAAATAAAGGAGCTCAAAAGTGACAAAACATCTGTATGTATGAGGTCTGAAAGAAATGTGGTTCATTAGCTAAGGAGCCTACCTGATGATCTCAGTCATGAACACCGCATGTCCCCGGAGGCTGGTGGGGCACGGTGAGGTCTCGCAGGTGGTGGCAGCACTGTCAGCAGCAAGCAAGGAGCAGCCATGGCACTGTCGGCAGCGGGGGTGGGGAGGTTTGCCAAGTGCCGACCAGCAGTCAGCGACCACCTGCAGACACCGCCAGGGCCGGGGGGGCAGCAGCAACTGCCCACAGGCACCACCGACACCATTTTGTCTACTGAACTTGGGGGTTCCTCATTGCTATTACCATATCAGTTAATTTCACCAATATACTACAAAGTTACCTTTAGTTACTACTGCAAAGTTACCTGCATGCCATGCTTAGGGGGTGCACATGCATCTACGTGCACCTCCTACACATCGCCAATGATCTCAGTGCTTTTAGAAAAGCAGTTTCCCTGCCAAACCTATTAAGGCTTTCAACCAAGAAAGATTATAGAACATTTAATTGGAACATGAATGAATACTAAATTCAGAGATTACATTTGGATCATTAAAGTGTGAAATAGAGGATTTTAGTAGTCCTCTTAAGTACAAATCTGAATGATGCAGATGTGGAACAACTAGGTATCTCCATAATACAATTCTGAATTATAAACAGAACTACACAATTAAAATGCACTTACTTTTTGTGCAACTGCTGAGAACTTCAGTACACTGAGGGTTTCATCATAGGCAGAAGCACACTGGCTTATGTTGACAATCATATGTACCTTCCCTCTTCCATTGAAGAAGCCTTGAAGTAAGTGAGTTAGTTTACTTTCCCGGAATGGTATGTGCTGCTGCAGCCTGAAGGACAAAAAACAAAACACCACATACAACATTAGCTAAACACAGGGTCACACCAAAATCTCATTAATGAGTTTATAAATCTAAAAGGTCCTAAAATTATTTGAACTAC
>NW_005843179.1:0-902 GCF_000455745.1 Alligator sinensis
GAACCAAAAAACGGGAGTAGAAACCAAAAAATAGGAGCCTCGTTTCCGGGGGGAGCCATTTAAGCGCAACACCGGGGGGGTTAGGAACCAAAAAACGGGGGTAGGAACCAAAAAAACGGGGCCTCGTTTACGGGGGGACCCATTTAAGCGCGACACCGGGGGGGTAGGAACCAAAAAACGGGGATAGGTACCAAAAAAACGGGGTCTCGTTTATGGGTGGACCCATTTAAGCGCGACACCGGGAAAAGGAACCAAAAAACGGTGTTAGGAACCAAAAAAACGTTGCCTCGTTTCCGGGGGGACCCATTTAAGCGCGACACTGGGGGGGTAGGAACACCCCCATTTTTTGTTTCCTACCCCCTGTGTCGCAATTAAATGGGTCCACCCGGGAACGGGGCCCTGTTATTTTGTTTCCTATCTCCGGTTTTTTGTTCCTTCCCCCAGTGCCGCTCTTAAATGGATCTCCCCGGAAACATGGTACTTTTTTTGGTTCCTACTCCTAATTTTTGGTTCCAACCCCCGTTGTTGCGCTTAAATTGGTCCCCCAGGAAATAGGTCCCCGTTTTTTTCGTTTCTACCCCCTTTTTTAGTTCCTTCCCCCGGTGTCACGCTTTTATGGCTCCCCCCGGAAACGGGGCCCCTTTTTTTTGGTTTCTACCCCCGTTTTATGGTTCCTACCCCCGGTGTCGAGCTTAAATGGGTCCCCGCCGGAAACGGGGCACCGTGTATTTGATTCCTTCCCCCGTTTTTTGGTTCCTACCCCCGGTGTCGCGCTTAAATGGGTCCCCCCGGAAACGGGTCCCCATTTGACCCACCTGTCTGCATCCCTTCCAGGCCTCTGAGTCCCCCAATCCCTTCCCCACCCTGCCCCTTCACCCCAGCCCCCTGAGCCCCCAATCCCT
>NW_005843179.1:914-3314 GCF_000455745.1 Alligator sinensis
GCCCCCTCCCCGCCAAAGCCCCTGAGCCCCCCCAAGCCCCGCCCCACCCAGCATCTGTTGGTGGGGGGGACAAAAAAAATACCCCAGCACTTACTGGCAGTTCTAACTGCTGTCTGCATCATTGGGGCCCCACCTGCACAGTGTAGGGCCAGGTAACAGCCCCAGCAGCCCCACCCCAGGCCCAGCTTTCCCCTGCTGCCCTGTGCTACCCAGGGAGGCATTGCCAGGAGGCCCCAGAGCCCCTGCTCCTGGGGTGAGTAGTGGCTTTTTTCTTCTTTTTTTTTTAAGTGCTGGAGACTGAGGTTGGCAGGGGCAGCCATAGGGGGTTAGGGGTGCAAATGGGGGATAGTGCCAGGTGAGGCAGCCATTGGGGGAGTGGGGGGCAGCCATCAGGGGTGGTTGCAGGAGCTGGAGGGGGATGGGACCAGGTGGGGCAGCAATCCAGGGGGCTGGTGAAGCAAACAGGGGTGGGGCATGTGGGCCCTGCAGGGGGCTGTGGCCCCTGAGGTGGGGAACAGCAAATCATATATTTATTCATGAAACATGTATTTAGAATTCACTTTATTATTATGATAGAGACACTGGTAGGCTTCCAAATTCCTTTAACATTGTAGATATATCAAAAAAATTGTCCAACTGATTCCTGTCTCTCTGTCTCTCAGTCTCTCTCTCCCTCTTTCTCTCTCTCTCTCTCTCTCTCTAGTAGTCTTTTGTTTTAATTGTGGAGGAACATGGATTTGGGGGTATTTTACAGAGTGACTAGGAATTTTTTATCAGGGATTTTTCAGTTTTCAAATAGGGAACACTAAAATTGCTGCTAGGGAGGCCGCTAAAATTGCTGCTGGGGAGGCCAGTGGCAGGACCCTGCCTGCTCAAAGCTGGCACCTTGGACCCAGCTGGCTGTGGCTGACCTCCTGGCCAATTGGGACCAAGAGGACATGCTTTGACAGTTCAAAGTAGGCCACCACACCCAGAACAACTTCCAGGCAATAGCTGCCCAGGTGGCCAGGCAGGGGGCACACATGGCAGTAGTACTGCACAAAGGTCAACGCTGTAGCTATAGCCCACTGGTAGCTCGCTCAGAGGGGCAGATGCCTCATCTGGGTCTGGCAGGTGTGCAGCAGGTCAGAGCCAGGCAGCAGCCCCCACTGCCAGACTGCTGCAGTGGGTAAAGGGTGCAGGGAACTCTCAGGGATGCTTCAGCAGTCCAGCTGGCACAAGTGGTAGTGTCCCCAGGTACCAATTGGCTGGGCCCCAGTAGCTCCTGTCTATTTGTATCTTCCAGAGATCCTGGACCTTAAGCCCCACCTAGTTAACTAATTGGCTCCACACAGTAGTGGGGGCTAAGTTTGAAAGATACAACTGCTACATATAGATATATATTTTTGGTGGAACAACTAAGGAAGAAAACGGTAGGAGTGATGTGGGGGTCATAGGTTCAAAATAAGAAAAGAATCTCTTCGGAGGGGGACACTGAGCAGAGCCTCCCAAGCTGCACCCACTGGTCACCAAAGGCATCTAAGGAGCCAGTGGACACCACAGATGGACACAGATAAGTGAGAGAAAAGTGGCCCTGCAGTCTCTGGGCTCCTTCCCCGTCAGAGCTGTTACCAGATTTGCCCATTACTTTGCGGTGTGCTCATCCATTAGGGATAGTTTCTAGGGTCTTGGTAATTCTGTCAATGTGCTACTTGTGTTACTATATGGAGCTGTATCTCTCCCCTCTGCAAGCCCTCACCCCCAAAGGAGCTATCTTGCAGGACTCAATTTCAATGGGACTGGGTTCCTCCAGTCACCAAATCAGTCATACACACAAACACACACAGATTAATGTGACACACCTGACCTGGCCGGGTTGATCAGCATGGACAGGCTGACACCCTCATATGCAAAGAATCAGTTCATCAAAGCAACAATAAACTGCAGTCGGACACAAGCACACAGGTAAACAGAATCCCTCTGAATCTGGCTGGGTGTCCAGCTGACACCCTCATGGGCCAGCATTCAGTTCATAGGGCACGTCTGAGTCAAACTGGGTCAATCAGCCTGTACAAGCTGATCCCCTTATGTGTTTCAAACTCAGCACGTCCCAATCTTTGGCCTCTTGATGAGCAGACCGCACAATATTTTTGGGCTTCACAGGGATCTTTAGCTTAGGTAAAAGAAGCGTTGCTGCAGAGCACAGGAGGAAAGAGAAGCAGAGAAGGAAAAATATACCCAATTACTACCAGTTTGACTATAAAGGTCATTTATTGCTAAGCATATGAAATATATAATAGTACTAGTAGTAATAGACATGCAAAAGAAAAACAAACACCAACAATGACAATACTACCCTGGTTTCACTAAGTATTTGGGGAAACTTAGCTCAAGCTTAACTAATACAGTTCAGGTTCAGAA
>NW_005843179.1:3397-8834 GCF_000455745.1 Alligator sinensis
TCTTCTTGCAGCACACACACTTACAGATTTTTATACCCTCAGTTCAGCTGCTCCGTAGCACCCTCAGTAGTGTAAATCATTGTCTTTTCTATTGACAAGGGGTTATCTGGTTTGGACCATCTCAGGAAACTGATTGATAATCAGGAAACACTTAAGATTAGGGAGTAACCCAAATACTTGGGAGCCAGCTTGAAATTCCTATGGGTGGCAGATATACTGATGGGATATCTCATGGTTTCTTCAGGAACAATAGATAGCTTGCAGCATCAGGATTTTGGATTTTTACTTGTTGTGCACAAGCCTCAGCTTAGCATGACTTTTCCAGATCTTACTATAGTCTTTTAACAGACTTAAAGCAATTATTGGGGTGCTCATAACCTTTTGTGGAGAGGACTCCCACCAGTCGTCTCGGGAAAGATATGACAACACCTGGGATTAGGGCTCCAGCAGGCTGGATGCTGTGATGAACCCTTAACCATTGTTCAAATGTTGCCCATATCCCCTCTGACTCGGTCTCTTGCCTCAGCATTCCCTAACCCGGCAACCGAGTTTTAGTCAATCAAGTTTAAATAGGCCTCCCATAGTGGGACCGGGGAATGTACGGCCCGAGATGCCTATTAAACTCAGAGGTGTGTGTGTGTGTCTGGGGGGTGAAAAGTGCTTAGTAAATCCAGATTAGAACTGGTCTGATAAATGCTGAGCTGGGTGTGTGTGTGAACATGGGTTGATTAACATTCAGAGCACAGATTCCCCATCATGCAGTGCTCCCCTGCTTCTCTGATCCCAGAATTCACTGCAGTCTCTGCTTCAGGCTTTCTGTTCTCCATCTCTCATGTAAATGAATGGTCATCTGGTTCCATCTTGGATGCAAATGAGACCTAAGGCAGTTGTTTCACTCTTGTCACCCTTATCTGGAGGGTTTTAGGTGTGTCTCTCACTGCATCTTGATCAGTTTCATTTATGTAGAGGAGGGGAGGGAGGGGGGGGTGAGTCAGATAGACTGCATCCTGTGCCAGGGTTGCCCGAGAACACAGAGCTGAGACGTAACAGAGCCTCCTTCCTGGTCAAGTATAGGGCCCACTTGGCCAGGGCCAGGGCCCGGAGGATGTTGACCAAGAGGCCCTGGGACTTGGTGGAGCTGTGGATGGGGTGACCAAAAACAAAAAAGTTGGGGGGTGGGTGAAATTCAACCACAACCTCAAGAAGAGGTTGTGGAGGTGGAGGGGCTGCAGCCTGGTGCACTCAAGGGTCAGGTGTGCTAGGGTCTCCCTCTGCCCACAGAAGGGGCAGGAGAGAGGGGTGTCCGTGAAGCTTGCTATATACACTCCTGTTGCAAAGGATCCATGGAGGAGCTGCCAGCTGAGTTCCCCAGTGGCTCATGGGATGAGGGTGGAATACAGACTCAGCCACTGGGGTGTCCCAGCCACGCCCTTGCTGAGCAGGTCCCCCACAGGTGTTTGGGTGGGATGCCAGGGCAGCATGATGGACAGTGCAGCACAAGAGCATGTAGAGGTGGCGGCAATGGACGGTGGAAAAGTGGATCGGTCTGGTGTTCTCCAGTGGGCTCAGGTGCTGGAGAGAGGAGCACCATGAAGTGGGGTGAGGTGCCAGGCCCACAACAAACTCTGGTGGGGTGCAGGACACAAGGGGGCGGAGACTGCAGGACCTGGTGAACAAAGACAACTGTGTCAGGAGGTAAGGCAGACTTCATCTCCTGGACCAGATGGCAGGTTGCACATGTCATGGGTAGACCCCAGCACCAGGCCAGCACAACGCGGTCCACCCATTCCCACCTATTATAGTCCAGGAGGTCTCCAGTATGGGTGACATCAGTCAGGATCAACCTCTGTTGCAACCGGGGTGCCTCTGCCGTCAGTACTGCCAGCTGGGGGTTGCAGAGGAGGGGCTCAACAAGCAGGTCAGCACCCTGGGCAACTGTTGCAGGGGACTTGCATGCAGAGACCAGTCTCGAGGCCCAGAGGAGGTCCTGGTAGAAATCTGGTAGGTCCCACAGAGAGAAGTCCGGCAGGCTGAGGAGCTGCCAGTTGAGGAGTTGTCAGGACTCCTGGAAGTGGTGGAGCAAGGCACACCCCAGGTGAGCCCAAGCCGCATAGCTATTGACACCACAAAGCAGTCGCTGCACGGCCTGAAGGTGGAATGCCAGGACTTGGCTGCTCAGGCAAACCAGGCTCTGGCTGCCCTCCTGCAAAGGGAGGATTAGGACCTCTGCAGCGAACCAGTGCTGTCCCATCCAGAAAAACTCCAGGGCCCATCTCTGGAGTCCTGCCAGGACCTCAGGGGGCACAGGCGGGTGTGTAAGTGGTGCCAGAGCATGGGCAGGACTAACTGATTCAGCACCAGGACTCTCCCATGCAGGGAGAGACATCTCAGAGCTCTGCCCATGCCCGGAGCTGCTCCACCACCCTTGCCTCTAGCTGGTGCCAGTTCTTCGGCAGGGAAGGGTCTGTGGGGGACAGGTAGAGCAGTGAGCCCATGCACCAGCGGATTCCATGGAGCACAGGTGGGAGAGAGCCCACCTGCCACCCATCACCCACTGTCAGGCCAAAGCTCTTGACCCAGTTGATCTGGGCAGAGGAGGACTCCAAGTACAATGCCTGGCAGGCCTCCACCTGTGCCAGGTCACCTGAGTCCTGGACAATGACGAGTACATTGTCAGCATACTCTGACAGGAGCAGCCGCACCACCGGCTCTTGGAGCATTGACCCTGCCACCCACTTCCGCAGGAGAATGAGAAAGGACTCCGGGGCCAAGGAGCTGGCAGCCTTCATGCACCCCTCTCCTGAAAGGGATGGGCTCCATCAGGGTCCAGTTGAGATTGACCAAACACTCTGCAGAGGCATACAGAACCTGGAGAGGCTGGACTCAGGAAGGGTCTCCGGAGGTGCCGGGTGCTCTCCTTCCTTCAGGAGGAAGGGTACCCCATGGTATTGTTGCAGGAAACCCTGACAATTCCAGCCAAAGTACCAAATTGGCAGCTGGAGTGGGGAGGCAGTGTCTTTTTTAGTCACCTCTCAGCCACCTCATGGGGTGGCCACCCTGTTTTCCCCAGGTCTGCAGCTGGAGGTTCTCCATGACATTAAAGTGGTGCCAGGCCACCTGCTGCACTTCCTGGTCCAGGTGCGGGGGCTGGTCCTGAACCTTCTGAATGTGTACACGCCTGCAAAGGACCCGGAGTTGGCAGATTTCTTCCACCAGGTGGCCACATACATTGGCACCCTCTACCCTTGTGAGTGCCTGGTCCTTGGCAGGGACTTTAATGTCACCCTACACACACAAGACCGGTTGGGCAGGGAATGGACCAGGCCACTGTGGGCATCCTCAGGGAGTACTCTCTGGTGGACGTGTGGTGTGCCCATCACCTTACCGACCCCCCTGCCTTCACCTATGTGAGGGTGGGGGAGGAGCAGGCATGCCACTCCCAGTTAGACCGGGTTTATATCTCTTTGCTGCACTTTGCCCAGGCCCACTCCTCTGGCATCCAGCTGACCCCTTTCAGCAATCACCACCTTGCCTGTGCCCAGGCCTGGGTGTCTGAGGCCAGCCTACTGGCATTGTAATACCAGTCTGCTGGAGGATGTGGGTTTCAGGGAGGCCTTCCGGGAGTTTTGGCGGGCATGATGGGAGGAACAGGCAGCTTTCGCCTTGGATCAGAGACGGTGGGATGTGGGGAAGGTGTGCTTCCATTTTTTTGCCACAGGTACACTCGGGGGCACACCCGGCAGAGGGAGGCAGTCCGGGAGCAGCTTGAGCAGGAAGTTCTACAGCTGGTAGACTCCCGCAGGTTAGCATGGGTGACCAGGACCAGGTGGAAGCTCCTCTCACTGTGGCTAAGTTTTAGGCTGCCCTCCACCTGATGCCTGGCAACAAGGTGCCGGGCATCAACGGGCTGTCCATGGAGTTCTACCGGGCTTTCTGGGACGTTCTCGGCCCAGACCTGGTCACAGCCTGGGCTGAATCCGAGGGAAGTGGGGAACTCCCACTGTCATTCATGCTGGAGGGCTGTGCTGGCCCTCCTGCCAAAGAAGGGGGATCCCCATGACTTGAGGAACTGACATCCCATGTCCCTCCTCTGCATGGACTACAAGGTGGCAGTGAAGGCCATCTTGCTGTGCTTGTGGACCATGTTGACATGGTCCATCCTGAACAGACATGGAGGGTGCCCGGACGTTCCATCTTTGACAACCTGTACCTGGTTTGGGACCTTCTGGAGCTAGCACGCTGGGAGGGCCTGTCTTTCACCCTCCTACCCCTGGACCAGGAGAAGGTGTTTGAAAGAGTGGATCATGGGTACCTCACAGAGATGCTGCAGGCTTTGACTTTGGGCCCTGCTTTGGGCCCTTCCTCATTCTCCTGTAGAAATGGGTGGCAGGGTTGATGCTCCAAGAGCCAGTAGTGCGGCTGCTCCTGTCAGCGTATGCTGACAATGTACTCATCGTGGTCCAGGACTCAGGTGACCTGGTGCAGGTGAAGTCCTGCCAGGCATTGTACTTGGAGTCCTCCTTTGCCCAGATCAACTGGGTCAAGAGCTTTGGCTTGACAGTGGGTGATGGGTAGCAGGTGGGCTGACTCCCACCCATGCTCCACGGGATACATTGGAGCCTGGACTTGCTGCTCTACTTGGGGGTCTACCTGTCCCCCACAGATCCCTCCCTACCAGAGAACTGGCACCAGCTGGAGGAAAGGGTGGTGGAGCAGCTCCAGACATAAGCAGGGCTCCTGAGATGTCTCTCCCTGCATGGGAGAGTCCTGGTGCTGAATCAGCTGGTCCTGTCCATACTCTGGCACTGCTTACACACCCTGCCTGTGTCCCCCTAGGTCCTGTTGGGACTTTGAAGACAGGCGCTGGAGTTTTTCTGGCAGGGACAGCACTGGGTCACTGCAGAGGTCTTGAGTTTCCCCTTGTGGGAGGGCGGCCAGGGCCTGGTTTGCCTGAGTAGCCAGGTCCTGGCATTCCACCTTCAGGCCCTGCAGTGACTGTTATATGGCGGTGGTAGCCATGCGGCATGGGACCACCTGAGGTGCGCCTTCCTCTGCCACTTCTGGGGGCTCCAATACAACTGGAAGCTCCTCAGCCTTGTTACCAGATTTGTCCATTACTTTGGGGTGTGCTCATTTATTAGGGATAGCTTCTAGGTTCTTGGTAATTCTGTCAATGTGCTGCTTGTGTTTCCATATGGAGCTGTATATCTCCCTTCTGCAAGTCCTCACCCCCAATGGAGATATCTTGCAGGACTCAGTCTCAATGGGGCTGGGTTCCTCCAGTCACCAAATCAGTCATACACACAAACACACACAGATTAACGTGACATGCCTGACCTGGCCGGGTTGATCAGCATGGACAGGCTAACACCCTCATATGCCAAGAATCAGTTCATCAGAGCGACAATAAACTGCAGTCAGACACAAGCACACAGGT
>NW_005843179.1:9647-38739 GCF_000455745.1 Alligator sinensis
ACAAGCCTCAGCTTAGCATGACTTTTCCAGATCTTACTATAGTCTTTTGACAGATTTAAGATAATTATTGGGGTGTTTATAACCTTTTATGGAGAGGACTTCCACCAGTCATCTCGGGAAAGATATGGCAACACCTGTGATTAGGGCTCCAACGGGTTGGACGCTGTGATGAACCCTTTAGCATTGTTCAAATGTTGCCCATACCCCCTCTGACTTGGTCTCTTGCCTCAGCATTCCCTAACCCGGCAACCGAGTTTTAGTCAATCAAGTTTAAATAGGCCTCCTATAGTGGGACCGGGGAATGTACGGCCCGAGATGCCTATTAAACTTAGAGCTGTGTGTGTGTGTTCCAGATTAGAACTGGTCTGATAAATGCTGAGCTGGCTGTGTGTGAACATGGGTTGATTAGCATTTGGAGCACAGATTCTCCTCATGCAGTGCTCCCCTGCTTCTCTGGTCCCAGAATTCACTGCAGTCTCTGCTTCAGGCTTTCTGTTCTCCATCTCTCATGTAAATAAATGGTCATCTGCTTCCATCTCAGATGCAAATGAGACCTAGGGCACTTGTTTCACTCTTGTCACCCTTATCTGGAGGGTCTTAGGTGTGTCTCTCACTGCATTTTAATCAGTTTCATTTATGTAGAGGAGGGGAGGGAGGGGGAATTCTTTGTGAGTCAGACAGACTACATCCTGTGCCCCAAGAACACAGAGCTGAGACATGACAGCCTGGGAGGCTCCTCCTGAGGCTGGAGATGACCAGGAGGCTGGAAACAGAGGGGAAGTTGGCAGCTCATCTCCAGGGGCTCATCTCCAGCCTCCTGCTCATTCCCTTACTTGTCTCCAGCCTCCAGCGTGCTTCAGCACCAGGGCAAGGGCCAGACATAGGGATGCTCTGGCTGGCTACCAGAGAGTTTCTGTGGAGGACTGAGTCCCTGGTTGCCTCAGGGCATGGTCCCAGACTGTGCCCTGCCCCGCTTTTTTTTCCCCTGGGGTATTTTTTTGACCCCTGGATATCCAGGGGTCTAATTTTGCCCCCGCACTGCAAATTTGCAGTGCAGGGAACATTTTTTTGTTCCCGCACATGCCTTGTGCAGCATCTCAAAGGGAGTTGAGATGCTGCAAGAGGCATGTGTACACTCATCTGGATGCTCCCATAGGGTTTTGATTTATTTAATTGCAAAGGTAGTGTTTCTGATATCAGAACCTCCAGAGTTACGTGGTGATAAAGCCTTGGCTTTTCATTTGAGTTTTATTTCTAATTTTAAATCATAGCTTCACATTCAAATACATGACACTACAAATATTGTAAAATTCACTTCCATGCAGGAGACTATTCCAAAATATACCTATAGGAGAATGTAGCTTCAATCCTAACTGAAACTTAGAAGCTGAGTTTCATTTAAATGGTGCAAGGGCTTTTTGCAGTTTGCCTTTCTTGGGTGGATATCAGCCAGTATAGTCAAGGCTTTACTTACTGATAGCATTCATAGTTCTAACAGGACAAACCACAGAAAAGTGTTAGAAACAGGGTATTGTTTTGAGTATGCACATTTGGAAGAGAGCCTTGGCTTAATGACTTTCCCAAAGAGTCTAAAACAACTATGAACAGATGTAGAAATTTAGAATGTGCTTGATTTATTGCTCTTAATGCATTACTAGGTGCATCTGGTTTATTTGCTCCATGCCTCTAGCTTCCCCTCTGTGCATATATTTTTACTTTTTTTTTTACATATCTCTTCATTTTACCTGTATTGCTATTAATAGAGAATCCTGATTATTAAGAATATAACCACAAACTACTGCACTGCACTTAGAACATTTTGTCATGAATAGAACAGCAGTACAATATAGCCAAGCAGCTGTTTGGGAGAACAAAGGAAACTATGTGCATTGCAGAATGAAAATAACCAGAACTTAAGAGTCCCTTAGAAATCATCTTACCTGCAAGCACAACTTCTGAGTGAAAATTTGCAATGAATATTACATTTATATTTTGCCCAGTTCCTAAGATGCAATATCGTCCTGTAATTAATTTAGGTGGAGCATAAGACATCTCTCATTTCCCTTGCATTCTGACTAGGCACCTCTACATGAGATGCCTTACTGAACAGTAGACTAATCTACTTCACAGAAAAATATCACAGTCTACATGTGTGGGGCATTTACTGTGCAGTAAATTAGGCTACTGCACCACAAACTAGTAGGGCTGTGCAAAGCTTCAGACTTGGATTTGGAAAAGATCTGGATGATTCGGATGTCGAAACAGCATGTCCGAATCTAAGCACTGGCTGCTTTAGGCTTTCCAAATTGATTTGGAGCTTCTGAATTGATTCAGAAAAGATTTGGAAAAGAGTCAGTGATTTGGAGCTTCAGAGGGCTGCCTGTATGGGGAAACAGAAACTTAGAAGAGGTAGGGGGGGCGGTGGGGGAGGGGGAGCACAGGAGCTTAGCTTAGCTTAGCTTAGCTTAGCTTAGCTTAGCTTAGCTTAGCTTAGCTTAGCTTAGCTTAGCTTAGCTTAGCTTAGCTTAGCTTAGCTTAGCTTAGCTTAGCTTAGCTTAGCTTAGCTTAGCTTAGCTTAGCTTAGCTTAGCTTAGCTTAGCTTAGCTTAGCTTAGCTTAGCATCTCTTACTACTATTCAGTTCATTTATTTCAATTTATATTTGCTCTCTTTTTTTGCAAGCTTTGAAAAAAGAAAGCTGTGTTTTCCCTGCCAGCATGATTCATCACTGTGCAGGGAGGCGCACAGATCGCATGCAGACACACACACACTTATAATATACATACACACATAGAAGGAAAAAAAATCAGATATTCATAGTAGAAGAGAATCAGATTATATATAGTAGTTATTAGTTATTAATATTATTATAGTTAGTTTACATAGAGACTGAAGACAACAGAGCAGTCAGATTCAGATTGAGACTAACACAGAACTCAGGGTCTTAGAAGGAGATACATCATTTTAGGTACACATTACAACACAGAAGAAGAACAAGAAGTACAGTAGTAGTCACACATTAATAGGACATTACAGAAGAAGATGCCATATATAGTTATTAATAATCTAAGAAGAGTTCAGTGCATGCACACAACACAGAGGGAATAACACAGAGGGAATAAAACAGACAACAGAGTCCCACTTCACATTCATAATTCATACTAAATAAACACATCACAGTGGAGAAGAAGGCAGACAGACAGCAAACATTTTTTACATAGTTCTTAACACTTATTATTACTGAATCAAACAATCAAAGAAGAGTCCAGTGCACTCATGCAACACAGAGGGAATAAAACACACTACTCAAAAGGAGTGACGCACACAAACACATTTTTCAGCACAGGAAAGATTAATATGAAGCATGCTGGGAAGGCAGGTGTAAGGTCTTCTGGCAGGGGAGGGAGAGGGGGTAGGGGGAGAGCTACAGCTGCAAGTCCCCCCACCCCCTGCAACATAGATGCAGTCTCTTCCCAAGCAGCCATGACACTTGTGCTGCCAGTGGAAGCAACGAGGGGTGGGAGCAGCATCTGCACCTGACATCCCGGCACCTGCACCACCTCCTCCCAGTCCAGAAGTAGGCACCAGCAGTGGAATCACTGTCTCCTCCACCCCAATGTTATCTCTCAGCATGACCTTCTCACTACCAGAGGAGGAGCTGGAGCTGGAACCAGGGATGCTGAGCATGCTGGCTCAAGTAATTCTGGGGACTGAGGAGGAATCAGAGTCTGTGCTCCACACCCCTCAAATTTCTCCTAGACCCAGGTCTCACCCAGAAAGCAGCACCTTGGAGGAGATTAAGGTTGTGGAGGCAAGTGGCTCAGCTGAGGCAGCTCACCTTGCTTTTGAGCCTCAGCCTGCTGAGGAGTGGGATAAGGCAGGATCTTCACCCTCAACCCAGAAGCAGGTGAGTAGCATAGTGTGGGAGCATTTTGAGCTGGCAGATGATCTCAGGTTTGCCATCTGCCTGCACTGCCAAAGGCATATCAGCTGTGGCAAGGATGTGAAACAGTTTTCCAACACATTGATGCTGCTGCATCTGAGGAGGCAGCACCCCTTGCGCTTCTTGCTGCTCAGCCTGGCACCAGTGCAAGCGTGCCAAAAGGGAAGTCCCCCGCTCACTCCAAAGCCCCTTTACCCCCAAAGCAGAGGCAGGCTACCCTGGACAAGTGGGGGAAAGGTGAACAGAAAGGAGGGTGAGTTGCAAAGGTGAGTGAGATCACCCAGAGCACTGGGAGTTGCTTCCTCTGGATAGCCAGCCCTTCTCCCTAGTTGAGTGGCCAGGGTTCAGGCAGCTCATAGCACTTCTGGCCTCATCTTACAAAGTTCCCACACGCACTACCTTTAGCAGGACGGTGGTGCCCTCCCTGTATGAGGCATGCAGGAATCACCTATCTCTTTGACAGCTGGCAGGCTTTGTGGCCTCATCAGGGGCCACCACCCCTGCAGTTTTCACCCCACTGCACCTTAACACACATAGGGTCCTCTATGTCACGAGTTTTGCCTGTCAGCAGCTTGAGGTGCAGCTTCCCCCAAACCCCTGCACCTATCGCCTTGAAACTTGGCAGCTTTCATGGCCTCAGCAGAGGCTACCACTTCTGCAAGTTTCATCTGAATCAGACAAAAAACAACACAGTTATAGATATGTCATTGATTCCACACTATACCCTATGGCTGAATCTCTGAATCGGCTCCGAAGTTTAGGAGGCAATTTGGCCAAGTCAAAGTGGAAAACTGATTCAGAGCTCCAAATTTAACTACCGGCATCTAAATCAGCCAAATGTGAACCTGAATCAAATAGTTCCCTATTCACACAGGCCTATTAACTAGCACCTGTAAGCTAGTTAATAACAAGTACTAGATTAACTGCAGAGTAGTTACTGCTCAGTACTGCACTTGTAGATGGTGACTGTGAGCAAATTTTCTCTTGGTCAGTCTAGGCAGCAGGAGGCCACAGGGGATGGGTAGCTCTCTGTCCCCAGTCCTGGTGCTGCCCAGCTCTCAGGTCCCCCCAGGAACTGGCATCCAATCAGCACAGGGACTGGGGAGCTCTCTGCCCCCTGTCTTGGCTCCCAGCTCCCAGCACAGAGCTGGGAGTTCTGGAGAGTGAGCGGGTGCTCTACACAACTCCAGCCCCTACTTGCTCTCTGGAGTTCCCATATTCCTTCCATGCAGAGCAGCTCCAGGGAGTGGGTTGGGGCTGCGAGCCCAATGAGGCAGCTGCCAGTGAGTCCCATGCCCCTCTGCAGTGGGGGGAGGCAGCCCAGCAGGAAGCTTGCCAGCAGCTGCCCCACACCTAGGAGAGCTCCCAACAAACTCCAGCAGGGGGCTTGCTGGCAGCTGTATGTCCCAATGTGCATGGGGCCAGGAGAGCTATGCCACTGTAGTTGGCAGAGCTCTCCTGGCCCCATGCACATTGGAACCAGCCCTGGTGCCCCTTGGCAGCCCCTGGGCTAGCACCTGAGGGATCCTGGAACTTCTGACTGCTGCAGGGGGGCAGAGCAGGAGAGAAGCAGCACTTTACCAGACTGCTCCCAACAGGATGATGAGTAGATGTGCTACTGGGGAAAACTTACCGGGTGCATCTACATGTGCTATAAATGTGCTGAAAGCTTACTGCATAGTCAGCTTTCCCTGGGAGTGTGTCTATATGTGTATGCTCATTGGGAGCAAATTTGAGAACCGAGAACTAGAGATCAGCTGTGGCAAAAATTTGGACCATCTTTTAGGGAGGAAAAATGGACATGGGGAAAGAGGGGAAGCCTGGATGGCAGATATGGATATCAGATGGCATTTCTCATAGCTTGTATACCAAAACTTACTAAGGAGGCAGGAAGACCCATGCGGCAGAGCAGCCCAATATGAATGGGAAATGTGTGAGAGGAGAAAAGCCCCAAAAGGCACACCTGGATACTGGGGGCCTTTAATGGGTCAGAAGGATTCTCAGCCCACTGGGTAGTATAAGGGCTTGAAGTAGGAAAAACTATTATTTAAGTAGTCTTTGCATGTGTGTCTATGTGTACGTGCTCTTCGTTTTTCTTTTCTTTTTTCCTCCACAGCTGTGAAGCACCTGCACCTCTTCCACTGAGGGCGGTGTTATGTGGGCAGCTTCATTCACCAATGTAAGTCTTTAAAAGATTGTTCCCTATGGAAGGACTATAGATTAAACTCCTTTTCAGTGTCACCACTAACATTTTTAGAATGGATTCCTGCTGTGCCTCATCCTACTTCATTTCTTTGATGAATTGAAACTGTGTGTCATCCACCTGTGTGCCTTTTAAAATATTTTCTAAATCCATTAGTTTAAATTCCAGTTATTCCTTTACAGCTGCAAAAATGGATGTAAAATGGCAGGGGAAGTAAAATGGCCAGCCAACCCAAATAAATATCCAGAAGAAAGCAAAATAAAATAAAAAGCACACATTCTTTTAGAATGATTTAGGCACTGGGGAGAAGAGACAGATTGTAACCATGAGAGAGGCTGGTCTGAGATGATGAATCTCTTGCCATGACAATAAAAATGGGCAATACAGTCTATGGTGTTCCAGAGCATAATGCACCAGGTGAGCATGGGGCATTGACTAGAGAGGACAAAGATTTCCCAAATCAAACAATGAATTCAATATATTTTACCTCAGATTTCCTAGACAGAAACTAAGACACATTTTGGGTGTTAGAACAGGGCTTCTCTGCCGGAAGAATTGTGAGCTGATGGGGAAAGGTGGAAGGTATAGAAATCAGCTGGAAAAAACTACAAAGTGTTTTTGTTCAAAAATTATATATATAAATTCTCCAAAAGCTGTGTAAGCCACTCCTGCTAGATAAGAAAATGCCAGGAAGATGAGAATTCCTACCCTCACCCCCTCCTTTTTTTAATTAAACCCTTCTTTTTTAATTAAACCCTCAACTCTATGCAACACCTAATGACTGGGGAGACAACGGATCGATGCATGCATTGCTCTTCAACGGCTTTATTCAAAGTGGAGACAGCTTTGGACCAGCTCCAACAAACCAGGGAGCTGCCACAAACATTAGTTCTTTCCATATTTATACATCTTGGTTTATGCTCATTAACATTTACCCCCACCATTGTCCCTCCTTTGTTCCACCCTTATTCCTTCCCATCTGAAGCTCCACCTCTGTTTACTGTTTATTTCATTAGCATGGAATTACCTATGCATTTCACTTATTTACATGTCTTCTTGCTATGAGCGCATGCCTAAGACCCTGGCCCCTGCTTCTCTCAGTCACTTGCAGTCTCTTGCTGATTTCCTCACCATCTCCAAGGTCTTACTTCTGCTTTATCTCCTAGTGATAGCCGGTGGTCTGCATCCTGTTTTTCTTACACAGTGAGCTATATATCTTACAACAATACTATATTGTTAGGAAAATGCTTGCCTAAGCATCTTGCAGTGTTACTTTTAACATACCATTCTGCCTTGTGGTTAGCAACTTGCTAGGCCTTTTATTCAGCTCAAATCCAATGCTCCCCAAGATTCAAATAGCTAATGGCTCCGATCACCCAGATTATGATATGGAAGATCCCTCCTACCCTAAAAGCCCAGAACCCACTGTGGGTCCCAAACCTATGCCCCCTGCTTCACACCAGCCCCCCCCCCCCCCCCATTACCATTGTGGAATAACTGGATGTAAGATATTAGATTATAGATCCCTAGTGGGACACACATACAGAGACTGAAAGGGACACTATGTAACCATAGAGCAAGTCACAAATTGTTCCTGGTGAAAGAGGCGGTATATCCCTTCATGGCAGGGAGGCATGTGTTGTGGACATGGTGGAACAGGATACTTTTGGGGAGTCATTCCCTATAGTCAAGATGCACCCTATGGGGATGCAACAGGTTGTTATGGAGTTCTACCCCAGGCACCCAAAAACTCCCCTCAACCAAGCCCTAAACCAAGTGATTCCATGACCCCTAACCTAATAGCAAAGAAAATCACAGAAGGGGCAACTGTAGAAAGGCCCATTGCACCTCCTCCCCAAAATGAATTATTGGGGGGATGGTGCGCCACATTTCTTTACCAACAAAAAGACACTATGCGATGGGAGTGACAAATCACTTGGCGTGCCAATACAACTAGTATGAAATCAGAATGGAGGCCCCCAACTAAACAATGGTATATCAGCTGGACGGCTGGAGAAAAATGGGTAATGGTAAATCCAGGATTATGTCAAGTAATGCTGGTCATCAAGTCTGATATCAATAGCTGCCACACAGTATTAGGCAGCACCAACCATTGAGAAACGCAATGCAGGTCTCACTATATTTGTGATAACACCATAACCTTTGCCAGCAGTGTTGCATGTTCAGTACTTGCCCCACTATCCTCTGTTCCCCATCCCAGCAGACACCTAGGCTGGAAGCACCATGTACCCTGGTGGGAGGGCAGCAGGAAGTGAGCAGTGCTGCTCAATGCATCCATGATCTTTGTGCGAATCATGCTCGCCCTGATGAATGGCTTTTGAAACATTATTTTCGCAATTGTAGCAAAGGAAGTCAAGTAAAGGAATGCCTCTTCAAATGGGCCGTGCCTGACTTGTTTCAAACACACCCTGTAAAGAAAAGGAGAGATGTCACCGGTATTATCTGGGATGGGTTAAACTCCGCAATGGGAGCCTAGAATTCATATCAAGAGGCCAATAATGCTGTTTGGCTGGACCACTTAGAGTATGGCATTGGATATATAGACCAGGGGGGAAGAATGGAAAGCCAAGTATTAATTAATACCATTCAAAGGACCTCCCGTGTGGGAGTAAGCATAACCCATGTTTTAAGAGGTTTATTGTAGGTTATGTATATGGGGTTTCAGGACCTAACCTGGGACCAAGCATGTGACAGCACTTAGCAAGCACTCAATGCTCAATTGATTGATGCAGTCAAAGACATTAAGAAAGGGCTTTGGCCAGAGGACTTAAACAACAGCCGCCTGTCCATCACTCTAAAGTTGGTCTGGCAGTTTAGACGCTACTGGACATTAACCTGGGAAGGATGTCAAAAGGGCCTTTGCCACTTCACAGCCATTGGACCTGGAGATGGATTCTGGACAAAAAGCAGACTCTTGACTCCAGGAGTGGGAGGAGGTTGTCAATGGGATTGGGAAATACACTGGGAGGTATGGGATGTGGCTACACCAGAGGGATCTAGGTTTCTTGTCCGCAATCCCCTGTATTGGAACCATGGAATATAGATAGGAATGGGAACCATCCTGAAGGAATGGCCTAAACAATCACCACAATTAAGTTGCACCAAGCCGCTATCCAATGGGGATGTAATTGCTGTTGAAAACAGGGTCTGTTGGGAAGAACCCACAAACTTGATCTGGCCTAACCACACCCTATGGGTAAACAATACAGAAGGATGTGTGTGGCCTATAAATTCAAAAGGAGCCTCTATTATGATTCAAACAACCAGAGGTCCCGCCACAATAAATTGGCCGCTGACAATAGAACTCAACACGGAAGCCAAGACGACTCCCCCTACAAGCTGGATAACCGCTGTTTGGGTACACCAGTTCCTAGGATGGCAGCACTTAGAGAAACAATTAAAATACATTGAAAAGGAATGGAGATGAGGAGCTCAGTTCAGCACCACTGCAGCTGATGCTTGGACAGTAACTGGCATTTTTGCCTTATTTAATCTTATTATTGGTACTTGTGTATGTACATGCATTTATAAAAGAAGCAAATCAATTTAGCTGCATGTTCATACCAATGGAAAGGCAGAAAATATCCCTATAGTACCATCATCCCATTTCTTAGCTCAGTCTAAGCATGGCATTTGGACTGCCTGAGCACTCCCTCATCAGCAAGATCAATGATGGGCAAAAGGTCAGTCTTCTGTCCAAGTAACACAAAAGCATCATCTACCTTACCAGGCCCAAGGGGTGTATTGTGTGGAGAGAGTGATGGCCTCTGGAGAATTGGCTGGGTTTCCTTTTTGCTGCATATACGTATTCTGGGAGGGAGTGTTAGGGTGACAGTATTTGTGGGGGAATATCTTGGATAATGAATAAACCTGACATACCCTTTAACTGGAGGTAGAATGCTTCACCAATGATCCACCAAAGGCTCAGGCACGACACTGCCATGGTGCACTGCATCCTGAGAGTGGTTCTTTAGATCCTGCAAAACATGATTGTTCTTTTCTTCAGACTGATTAGGCTTATGTCTATATTTTTCACCTGTGACCAATGTGCCTACCAAATCCTTTTTTGTGGGCCTTCTAACTGGACTAAGCTGGGGACCAGTTTGGCTACAACAGAATAGGGTCCTTCCCATCGTGCCTTAGGAAAGGCAGGAGACCCCAGTGCCTGATACATTACCTCGTCCGCAACTTCAATCTGCTGCTGTATGGGGTGTTTGGGGTCATACCATTGTTTTACATACTCTCAGGCTTGCTGCTGCACTGTTGATGCATCCTGATAGCTTTTATTTACTATGTCAATGAGCGTTTCCACCCATTGGTCAGCGGCTTCTCACACAGTTACATCCTCAGGAATAAGGCTGAGTAGATTTTCCCTATGGGGAATTTCTTGACCCATCATTAGCTTGAAAGGGGAGTGTTTGGTGCTGACAGTGGGACGTGCCCAAATTCTCATTAGGATGAAGGGAAGCACTTCGTCCCAATTTTTTCCAGTGATGGATATCCCCTTTTGCAACTCCTGCTTAATGGTTTGATTCATGCGTTCTACTTGTCGTGCAGCCTGAGGATGATATGGGATGTGCCATTTCCATTCAATGACCAACATTTCACTTATTTGTTTGGTGAGGGCAGCTGTAAAGGTTGCACCTTGGTCACTGTCTATGGATTTAGGGACACCCTAATTGGTGAACACCTGATAGACTAGCAAGCTAGCTGTCGCTTTAGCAGTCTCATTGTGGGTATGGAAGGCTTCTACCCATTTTGTAAAGGAATCCACTACAACGAGGAGGAAACCGTGTTTCTTTGTAGTAGTGGGTAGGGGCCACACATAGTCAAATTGGATTCTTTCCTATAGCCCAAATAAATCTTGATGCATCAACTGGCCCCTGAGGGGAAGCCGATTAGGTTGATGCAGAGCACAATTTAAGCACTGTTGGGCCCATGTACTGGTGTCTTGTTTGAAGCTTGGCCACCATCCTAAAGATCAAACTGTGTTTATGGTTTCTTGCATGCTGGGGTGTCCTCCAACTTGGGACCCGTGTACCCAACCCAGCAGCACCTCATGTGATGGCCAAGGGATGTAGGGAACTACTGGCAACTCATTGGTAACCCAAATCCCTTTTACCTGGTGTATTTTTTGGGGAGGATTACCCATCCAATCACACTGGGCATCCCATTGCTGAATTGCATTAACCTGACTGTTTGTAGCAGGTTTGACTTGATTCCATAAAGGCCATACCCTAGTGGCAGATCGTGCTTCTTTGTCTGCTTCGTTGTTCTGTGCAGCTCCCCATCTGGATTTACAGTAGCTTTTAAATTTGACCATTTTAAGTTGCTTTCCTTGTGCTACCTGAAAGATGCATTCCAAAATGGTTCAGTGCTTGATTGGAGACCCTTGAGCATCTTTGAACTCATTAGCGACCCTCCCTCCTAACATTTGTGTTGCTCCTTTGTGTACATATTCACTATCTGTGACTATCACATGAGATAAACAGGAATTGTTAGACATGTTTTGAAGTGTGATTAGAAGACTTATGGCTTCTGCTTCTTGGCTGGTGGTTCAGGTAGTAACCAAGCTTCTGTCTTTTGGGGTCATGCAATGGCACAGGCCGCCCAAGCAGCTTCTCCAGTTCCTGCTAAATTTCCATCAATAAACCATAAAGCTTCACCTGATTGTACCTGTTGTGGAGATACACTATGGACAAGTACTGGCCACATGGTTTGTCCAGGGTAACACACATGCAATTTCTCAGGGGTTATCCAACCCCAGATGTTAATTTCTGTTGAAGGAAGGGACTGAAACTGAATTCTTGGGTTATCCAGAACTAGTAAAAAGTGGCCTATCCGTGGGGTTGTTAACCGTCCCTTCAATAATTCTCTGTTTCTAAGTAATGGATGAGGGTTATGCGGTGTTTGAATGCATACAGCTTCTCCGCCTACTAGATACTTGAATTGTTACAGGGCCCAAAACATGCTTAGCAATGCCTTTTTGCAAGTTCCTTATTTTTTTTCTCTAAGGCTTAGCCTCTGGGAGGCAAATGCCAAGGGGATGTTTATTCCATCTTGATTTTGGGTGGCTACTGCTGTTAAGTGCGAGGCAGCACCTCGACACCAGATTTCAACTTCTACATTAGGGATTCTGGCACTGAGGGCAGGGGCTCTCTGCAACTGATCTTTTAGCTTTATAAATGCTGCCTGACACTCTGGAGACCACTCCCATTTGGTTTGTTGCACAGCTTGATGGAGTGGCTCCATAATTTCGCTGCAATCAGGTATGAACTCTCGGTTGAACCCTACAAGACCGATAAAGTACTGCAATGATTTTCGGTCAGTAGGTGGCAGCATTTGACAAATTAGTGAGAGCCGATCATTGAAAATTTGTTTTCCTTTGCAAATGATGGTAAGCCCCAGATATCAAACTTCTTGTTTTACTAGCTGGGCCTTAGTGCTGTTTACTTTGAGGCCAGCATCTTGTAGACATTGTAAAGTTACTTCGGTATGGTGGCAACACTGTTCCTGTGTAGCTCCCCAGATGAGAATGTCATCTACATATTGCAAACAGTGATCTGATGAAGCAGCGTGGGTGCATTGTGGTACCCCTGAGGTAATCAAGTCCAGACAAATTGCAGTCCTTGCCAGGTAAACGCTGTTTTCCATTGGTCATTTGGGTGGACTGGAAGACTCCAAAAACTGTTACTGATATCCAAAACAGAAAACCATTGCGCATGGTTAGTTAGCGGGCTAACTATTTCTGCAAACAGGGCTACTACTGGTGCCATGGGGGTAGAAGCAGCATTTAATTTCCTATAATCAATGGTGAGTCACCAAGTACCATTTGGTTTCTTCACCAGCCACATGGGAGAGTTGGTAGGAGAAACTTGAGGCTGGATAATTTTATGCTTTTGAAGGTGTGAATAACTGTGGAAATATTATGAACCTTATCTCTTGGAATTGGATACTGAAGTGATGAAGGGGGGGTTTCCCCTGGAATATGGGCCAACTCTTGGTTTTTTAAACAATCCTGCGTCCAGACTGTTGGTAGCCCATACATCCCTCCTTCTTTTCCAGTCCACGGGAATGACTGCTGGCTTAAGCGCTTTAACAGAATGGCAGGCCAATTTCATGGGCTTGACCCATACAAGCTGATTGGCTAAATCTACACAGCAATGTTGCAAGAGTGGCATTCCAATAATACTAAGGGGTGGGTGACACGTCCATGCTGATTAGAACCTTCGCATCTGGTGATGCAGGTATAAGATGCGTTACGATAGCTGAGGCTGCCCAAGAGAACCTAGTACGCAGCTACGCCTTACCTTGGTAGGATGGGATGATCAGTTCCCCTGCAAATGTGTGTCGTATCCTGCTGACTACGCCAAAATGTTAGACCTCGGCTCCACGCAACACCTAATGACTGGGGAGACAACGGATCAATGCACACATTGCTCTTCAACAGCTTTATTCAAAGTGGAGACAGCTTTGGACCAGCTCCAACAAACCAGGGAGCTGCCACAAACATTAGTTCTTTCCATATTTATACATCTTGGTTTATGCTCATTAACATTTACCCCACCATTGTCCCTCCTTTGTTCCACCCTTATTCCTTCCCATCTGAAGCTCCACCTCTGTTTACTGTTTATTTCATTAGCATGGAATTACCTATGCATTTCACTTATTTACATGTCTTCTTGCTATGAGCGCATGCCTCAGACCCTGTCCCCTGCTTCTCTCGGTCACTTGCTGTCTCTTGCTGATTTCCTCACCATCTCCAAGGTCTTACTTCTGCTTTATCTCCTAGTGATAGCCGGTGGTCTGCATCCTGTTTTTCTTACACAGTGAGCTATATATCTTACAATAATACTATATTGTTAGGAAAATGCTTGCCTAAGCATCTTGCAATGTTATTTTTAACATACCATTCTGCCTTGTGGCTAGCTGCTTGCTAGGCCACAGGTTATAGCTTTTTATTCAGCTCACATCCAATGCTCCCCAAGATTCAAATACTGTCACCCTAACACCTTCCACTACATTCCCTGGCATCCTGTGGGTCAAAACTCCTCAGCATACACATTGGATTAGTGAGAGCCACTTTGTTTCCTTTGGCAGAACATTTTAAACTATTATACTTACTCATATACCACATGTACCTTTTCCCCAAAAATGAGTCCTTCAAAATTGGAGTGCATATCTTAAGCAGAGAAGCTGATTTTTCTGACTGGAACAGAAGCATGGAGATGCTTTAAGAAAACGACTGCTTCTTTTCCTTCTTTCCTCCTGCCCCCACTGACTATATGGAGGGACAGAGTCCAGTCTTCAGCAGCAGCTACAGTTTTATCTCTTTCAAAGCTGAAATGCAAACCGTTCAGCTGTGAAATGATTAAAACTGTAGCTTTAGCCTGAGCAGGAAAAGAAGGGTGAGTGAGCTGAAGATTAGACTTTGTTCCAGCTCCATGTGGCCATAACTCTAGAAAAATATTTTTCTTCCTCATTCTGCTTTCCTTAAAGAAAAAGGGGTGCATCTTATTTGGGGGGTGGGTGGGGTGGGAAGTGGTATATGGGAAACTACATTAAATAGCCTTCTGTGCCCTATGTGTTGTTAAGGGGCATTGTGTGCATATGTTTGTGTTGGTACATAGTTTCTCAACCTGTGTACGTGCGTAACCGTGGGGGTACATGAGACATAGGCAGAGGACATGCGGGTACCCCAACATTCTCTGTCTCTTGCCCTCTTTTCCTCTCAAAACTATGGCAAAAAATTTGGTGCAATTTAAAAAATTAAATTTCCCATTAATAATTTGGTTCAGCCCTCCTAGCTTTGGCCAACATCACCTCTAGCCCAGGTACATACTTGAGTTGTGCACCCCTGGTGTAAAAGGTGGCAACCCTACCCACACCAAATCAGACATCTGTCATATCACAGCCTTATATACTCAGCCCTTCTTCCAACATACGACACACATTAGTTTGTAGATAAAAAATCCCCTGGAAAATTGAGTGTTGGGGTACTTATTAAATTTTTCAGAAGTTAGGGGGTACTTGCTGCTTAAAAGGTTGAGAAACACTGTGTTGGTAGATGGTGTATATGTTATACCACTTCAGAGGCACAGGAAGGCTTAAAGCTTCTGTTAAAGGCAACTAAGACTTTTCCTGTTTTAAGAAACTCCATAATAGTGGGATTTCACATAGCAGGCAGGCGACTGGGGAAGTGGCTGAAATATGTAGTTGACCCTGTAGTTGACTCAGCTTCTTTCAGGAGCTGTTTCAGTCAGGGAGATGAGGACATGACTTAGAATCACCTTTGCTTTCCCTTTTATCTGTTGAGAGGTCTAAGTCTGGAGATGGCCCCAAGGCATCAGATTGCAATGTAGTCTTCATACTCCCCTATCTCTCCTCTCCAATTTAGAAGTATTCATATATGAGTCTTTGGTTCAACCCATTAAACAGACTGGAACCAGCCTTCAGATTTAAAAGTTCAGAAGCCAGCTCTTCTTTCCAACAGCCCTTAATTTAGCAGTAGAATTCTGTATCTCTGCTTTGTGCGCATCTTCGTACATGAGGCAAAACAGGTTTGCAATGATTCAGGTAATCTTTGAGTTCTCCCATATGGACCAAAGACAGAGTAGTTGTGCACCCTTTAAACTAACTGAATCAGAGAGACATAAGCCTTTTATGGACCAAATTCTATTCTGAGTCTCATCCCATGCAATACCATTGATTCAATGAGGTTGCCTCTGTGTGGCAGGGCAGGCTTTTTCTGGAAGAGGTCTCAAAACTATGGCAAAAAATTTGGTGCAATTTAAAAAATTAAATTTCCCATTAATAATTTGGTTCAGCCCTCCTAGCTTTGGCCAACATCACCTCTAGCCCAGGTACATACTTGAGTTGTGCACCCCTGGTGTAAAAGGTGGCAACCCTACCCACACCAAATCAGACATCTGTCATATCACAGCCTTATATACTCAGCCCTTCTTCCAACATACGACACACATTAGTTTGTAGATAAAAAATCCCCTGGAAAATTGAGTGTTGGGGTACTTATTAAATTTTTCAGAAGTTAGGGGGTACTTGCTGCTTAAAAGGTTGAGAAACACTGTGTTGGTAGATGGTGTATATGTTATACCACTTCAGAGGCACAGGAAGGCTTAAAGCTTCTGTTAAAGGCAACTAAGACTTTTCCTGTTTTAAGAAACTCCATAATAGTGGGATTTCACATAGCAGGCAGGCGACTGGGGAAGTGGCTGAAATATGTAGTTGACCCTGTAGTTGACTCAGCTTCTTTCAGGAGCTGTTTCAGTCAGGGAGATGAGGACATGACTTAGAATCACCTTTGCTTTCCCTTTTATCTGTTGAGAGGTCTAAGTCTGGAGATGGCCCCAAGGCATCAGATTGCAATGTAGTCTTCATACTCCCCTATCTCTCCTCTCCAATTTAGAAGTATTCATATATGAGTCTTTGGTTCAACCCATTAAACAGACTGGAACCAGCCTTCAGATTTAAAAGTTCAGAAGCCAGCTCTTCTTTCCAACAGCCCTTAATTTAGCAGTAGAATTCTGTATCTCTGCTTTGTGCGCATCTTCGTACATGAGGCAAAACAGGTTTGCAATGATTCAGGTAATCTTTGAGTTCTCCCATATGGACCAAAGACAGAGTAGTTGTGCACCCTTTAAACTAACTGAATCAGAGAGACATAAGCCTTTTATGGACCAAATTCTATTCTGAGTCTCATCCCATGCAATACCATTGATTCAATGAGGTTGCCTCTGTGTGGCAGGGCAGGCTTTTTCTGGAAGAGGTGATCTCTTCCCTTTCTCACTCCCTCATCTGCTTTGTGTCCTTGACTATAGTGTACTACAATACAAAGAATTCTAACCAATTTTCATTTCAGGTAAGGGTGGATTAAGGGTAAATGTGACCTGAATCTGTAGAAATACTACTCCCCAAACCAAATGGTGCATTTTCCAGAAAGGTGAGGAAAGTATCAGCTGCAAACCTTGGAATGGGATCCCTTTAGATCATCCAACTAAGATTTGTTTTTTTCCTCTCACTGTCCTCTTCCACCAACGACAGTGTTATATGTAATCCCTTTGTGCATTCAATTGGTTTTGAACATCTCAAGAGCATTTTAAAGTGGCTCAAAGCTGAAGGATCACTTTTTATTTTATGCACATGTCCATTGACTCCTCCCAAGCTTCCCTTGGGTCTATTGCATCCAGATTAGCAGATGAGTATTGTCTTGATATAAAGAAATATTTGGGCACTTATCACTGTCAAGGTGTGTTTTTCTTAGACTACATCATACATCACTCCCAGTTTCATAAATGGTCAGTGACTATGGAAGTGCTCACATCGGCTTCTGATGGCTAACAAGTGACTTAATAATTATGATGTACATTATCTGGCATATGCTATGCTGGAGGATTCCTAAGTGCCCACAAAGCTAGCTTATCAGAATTGTACAACCCTCCTGCTGAACTTCAGGGTTGGAAGATGGCATTGGATAACTGTGCATAGTAGCACTGTTCAACAACAAGGGCAAAGAGCCAGTCCTATACAAAAATGAAATAAAACAGGCAAGCCAATAAAAAAAATCTGACTTTGTTCATTTGAATTATGTAGTAGCACTTGGGTTTGATGGACTGTGATGTTGGGGATTTTTGTTCACAAGTTTTTCTTGTGAACAAAAAAAGGAGCACCACTTCCTTCCAGTGATGCCACATGCACACACGTGTCTGGCAGGGTAACCACTGGACCTGTAATTACCTATTATTGACAGCAAAGGGTCTATACTTACTATCTTGTTTGTTTCCTGCCACTGTAGCGAGGAAGTACATTGTGCCCCTTGCCTGTCTGTGTGCATCTGGAAATTTCCGTGGGGTTGTATTTCTTTTAAGAGCAGAACATTAATTTCCTATCATTTAACAAGAGATCTTATGTCCTACTGTGGTGCTCTTATTCAAATGGAAGTAGAAACAGAATGCTGTGGAGGCAAGAGTGACAGAAGAGCCTGCCTTTCATTTGCATTTAATGTCAATTACAGTGATCTGTAAACTGAAGTTTTCATATGTACCAGCACCTTATCAGAGCTGGGATGTTCCTTGATGATGGAGGGCCTCCCAGCCTATTAAAAAATACTTCTTTTAGTATATCATGCTAGCTGCTGTCTCCATGAGCCTGCTTTTGGCAGCTGTCCAAGCCCAAGCCCAAGCCCAAGCGTAGCATGGGTATCCTGCCACACATGCATTTATTCCCTTTATCTTCCTATCTAGTGTGCCTGCATGTTCTGTTTCTCCTTGTTTCAGCCTCCAGACATTGCCACTACATTTTCCAACAGTGATACTGAAACTATTTCAGAAACAGTGCTTTCTGGAACGTCTTTGTTTTACCAGAGAAGGTGCTTCAGGCCAAAATCTTTCATTTTTCATAGCCGTACACCCCTGAGCAACCTGTTAGTTCTGCTGGACTCATATCTGTGTACAGAAGAGAAATAGTGGGAATTGCTTCTTTGCTTTGTCTCTTCCCTGCTTAATTTGAAGGGGTTGTTTTCCCGGGGTTGTAGTAAGACAAGTCTTTGTTTTTAGGAGATTGCAAGGGTCCATATCCTACCCCCTGTGCAAGAGTGAGAGATAGGGGGCGATTTTTTATACATGTTCTCTTTTCTTGAATAGTTATGCAGGTACTGGCTACTCTTTTGTATAATTGTATAAGGTTGTTTCGAGGCAGAGTTTATAGGTTAGATTCAGCATTCATAATTAAGTCACCTGTAGTTCAGATGTGTATCAGAATGTCTTTTAATTCTCCACGATGCTTGTACCATGGATGAAATGTGTTAACATAATACAGTGAGATAGAAGGCACAGAATATAAGTTACTTCCCTCTCTGAATGTTGGAGAAAATGGAACAGTCCGACACACTGAGTTACTCAGGCTGAGTCTATATTCCAACAAATGTCAAATACAGAACTGTGAGTAACTCAGAGCATGAATAATAACTGTTAAGACCTGACTTTATTCTCTGTTGAATGGCTGTAATTCTTACAGGAAACAATGAGTTACACACATGTGCAGAACTGGGCACTTAATATGCATATAGCATGCTTCTTCAAAATGTTCAACAGACGTAATGTGGCCGAAGCATCTGTCAGATGGGAAAATGATAATATTGTCCTTCTTCTAAACAGACGGAAAAACTAAGGCATAGAAACAGTCTTCAAACTTAATACAGCTGCTTGTTTTAAGCAATTCCAGGCTTCTATAAATACATAAATCTCTACCAAAATTGGGGAAAAATGACTTAAGTCTACACATGGTTATAGAGGATCTCTCTCAATCTGTACTTATCCCAGTAATAAATATTTTCCCTTTGAGGAAATCCTCTAAGTGTATGTGCAATGCAGTACATGTTTGTTTGGGTCTCTTGACCTCATGGTAGTAGAAGAAGATGAAATGCAATCTTTGAGTCTGAATTTTTTTTTAAGGCTGTTTGAGTTAAATGTAGGACGTGATAATCCCTTCTGTGTCATCCTCTGAGCTGCAACTGTATTCTTCACCAACAGCTTTCAGATGAAAACAAAACAGTTTGTCAGAAGTTTGTAATGAAATAAATTGACTCTACCTGAGTCAAAAATAATGCACAATGAGGGAATGTTTGTTATGGACAGGAAGAGACTTTACAGATCATTAAGTCCAGCCCCCCTGCACTTGGGCAGGAAAGACTGCTGGGATTAGATGACCCCAGCAAAATCAGTGTCAAGTGATTGTTTTCTGGAGAAATAAACAAGCTATTAGAAGATATGGTACAAGATGTGGAGCAGGAAAGCAAAACTTTTGAAAAGCAGAGTGAGGAAGTATTCAGATAATTAGAGCAAGCTGCATTCGTAAGCCAAGTGAGGGTCACAAACCAGGAGTAGTGGTGGCTGTGTGGCTAAACAGTTAATGATCACGGCTGTGTGAAGGCTGCCACAGATGATGTCACTCTGGGTTCCAGAGATAACTGAAAAGTGAGCTGTTTGGCTTGGAAGGAATCCTCTCCAACTCAACAGTACTGCTGCTAGCATGTTTCAGAGCTGCCAGGTGCTGATGAAATTTGAAACCTCAGGCTGTGTCTAGGGGCTGGTCCTGCTGACTTGTTCCAGCCTCTTGTACTGTATATTTACACATTCATACACACAATCACCCTTTCTAACTTCTTGGACTTCTATTCCACACAGTTTCTGGGATTTCTCAAGCACATGTGGTACTGCAGAGCGCCTGTGTTAAGGTAACATAGACTCAGAGTCTCTGAGGACTATGATCGGAGCATACAAGAGCAATAGAGGAGGGGGAAAAAACAACTTTTCATTGCCGTGACAACTTATTTTAGCTCTACTCTATTTCCTTTCTGAAACTGTCTTGTGAAGCTATCGTGTTTATGGGTGTGAATATTTCTCCCAGTTATAGGAAGTAGAAGTGCTTTATTTTTTTCCTCCCTCTGTTATCTAGTGGAGCTACCGCTTGTCTGGATCAGTACTGCAGTTGGAAGCAGGGTAGGTGGAATAAATGTGGTGTTTGTAATGTAATTAACTGAGGAGAAAGTTGCATTTTCTGACAGGACAAACTTACTAGCCTCCAGAAGGAAGAAGCCAGCTGTCTGTGATAATGCTGCTGCTTGTCAAGGGGGGAACTGTAGTGTGCTTCTGTGCTTTTTTAAATCACAAACTTTGTAGCATTCTTCTTTTCTTGATGTTTTCAGGGATAAAAATAGACTGCCCTGTCATCTAAGTTCTGCATGATCATGATACCACAGTCAGTAAAAGTCAGTGTGTGTTGGGAATTCCTATGTTAATTTTAATCTTTGGGTTTGTGACAATTCTTTTAGCATGTTCCTTTTACCGCACAGTCTGTAGTACAACTTCCTAGACAAGAGGCTTACTGGGACAGAACTTATGATAGCACTTTGATTGTAATCACCAAAGAGTTTAGGAATGTGTAAAGGATTTCAAAGCTACCCAAGTGGCTTTGTGTAGCTTAAGTACTGTGGTTATCTTTCCTTTTCCCCCTCCTTTAGACTTGTATGAAATATTTATATCTCCTTTTTAAATCTCAGAAATATGTGTATAGGATGACAATTTGTGGGGTCACTTTAAAACAAATTTTATATGGGATTTCTAACAGGATATGGTACTTTGAGACATTCAGTTACCTTGCTAGTTATCAACTAGAAATAAATAGAATGACCCTTTTCATGCACAAGTGCCCATAATATATGTAGAAACAATCAAACAAATTATTCATGCTGTGTACACAAATAATGACTTCAGTGGGGCTGTATTTGTTTAACTATGTGAATTCAGTGCATCATTATTAGGATACCTTCTATTGTGGTATTCTTTTTTACCTGTAAAGAAGTATTACCTTGCTCAGGTTTCATGGGGAAATTATTTATGTAAGAAAAAAAGGAGGGGGATTTATCATTGAAAAAAACAGGGCATTCTGCCTTTGCCCAGACAAGTTAATTGGAATCTTGCGGTCCATACAGAGACATAGATTTCATAGACATTAGGGCTGGAAGGGACCTTGGAAGATCATCGAGTGCAGCCCCCTGCCCGAAGGGCAGGAAGTCAGCTGGGGTCATAGGATCCCAGCAAAATAAGCATCCAATTTACTCTTGAAGGTGTTCAATGTGGGTGCTTGAACCACCCCCGATGGCAGGCTATTCCAGACCTTGGAGGCTCGGACAGTAAAGAAATTCTTCCTTATGTCCAGTCTGAAATGGTCTTGCAGTAGTTTACAACCGTTTGACCTCGTCAACCCTTGGGGTGCTTTGATGAACAAATGTTCCCCCAGATACTAATGGTCACCCCGATAAACTTATAGGTGGCCATCAGATCACCCCTGAGCCTGCGCTTTTCCAGGTTAAAGAGCCTTATAGCTCTCAGCCTGTCATCGTAAGGTCTGTTTTCCTGACCTCTGATCATGCGCATGGCTCTTCTCTGGACTCTCTCGAGCTTCTCCACATCCTTTTTGAATTGTGGAGCCCAAAACTGGACGCAGTACTCCAGCTGTGGCCACACTAAGGCCGAGTACAAGGGGAGAATGATGTCCCGGGATCTGCTTGAGAAGCATCTATGGATGCAAGCCAGCGTTTTGGTTACTTTACTAGCTTCAGCATTGCATTGCAGGCTCATGTTCATCTTGTGGTCAATGATGACCCCCAAGTCTTTCTTCCATAGTACTAGCCAGTGTAGCACTGCTGAGCCTATAAGGATGCTGCAGGTTTTTCCTCCCAAGGTTGAGAACCATGCATTTTTCGGTGAGAGCCTGATGGTGTTTAACATCCACCCATTTGCTGAGCCTGTCCAGGTCATCCTGGATTGCCCTCCTGTCTTCAGGTATGGATGCTTTGCCCCAAGGTTTGGTGTCATCAGCAAACTTGGCCAGTCTGCTTCTGACTCCAATGTCTACATCATTAATGCCTTGTGGGGGACCCCACTGGTCACAGGGCACCATGACAATTGACTTCCATCAACCACCACCTTGTGGGTCCGACCACGGAGCCAATTTCCCAGCCAGCGGATCGTGGTGGACCCAAGGCCACAATTGGCCAGTTTCGCCAGGAGGTGATCATGGGAAACCAGATCGAAGGCTTTTTTGAAGTCAAAATATATGACATCAATCTCTTCTCCCTTGTCCAGGTGATAGGTCACCTGGTCGTAAAAGGAAATGAGATTGGTCCAGCAAGACCTACCCACAACAAACCCATGCTGGCTATCCCTCAGGATGTTGGCATCGGCCAGTCCATTAAGGATGGCCTCTTTAATAAACTTTTCTAAGATCTTCCCTGGGATAGAAGACAGGCTGATGGGCCTATAGTTTGCTGGATCCACTTTCCTCCCTTTCTTGAAGATAGGCACCACATTAGACTTCTTCCAGTCTTTGGGCACTACACCAGAGCACCAGGAGTTCTCAAAGATCTGTGCCAGAGGCTGGGCTATGATGCTCGCCAGCTCCTTGAGTACCCTGGGGTGTAGATTGTCAGGGCCAGCTGACTTGAAGGTATCCAGCCTCTCAAGGTGTTCCTTTATGAGGTCAGCATTGATGGAGGGCAAGGGATCTCCCTCACCCGGACCTCCCTGTCCCATAGCGGGCATGGGTATCCCATGGGACTGATGAAAGACATATGAAGCATTACTGAACAGCAGCATATGTATGCTTGCACTTCTAAGCAGAAAGATGAAGAGAGATTGAGAGTGAAGTTCTTATTCCTAGTCCCATGAAATTCAGATACTATGGTGTGGAGTTGGTTGTGTTGGTGCAACAGGCATCTCATGGCATGTGATACAGTGAATTTATAGACTAAAATGAAAATGCACTTACAAGTGCCCTCTTTTTTGTATATGGCAATTTATGCATGCATGCTGCTTTGTCTAGTTGCAATGCTTTTTTCCCAGGTCATTGAAAAACAGTAAAATAGCAGGCAGGCATTGCTGAATCAGTTTGACATGTGTTTTCAAGATTTTTTTTCAGCCATTGTGGCTGGGAAAACAGGATTTCTAAATTGAGTTTTTGTATTTGGCCAGAGATGAATCTTCTGGGTAATTCCCCAGGTATGGAATTATGAAACCTGTAGAACCCTGCCCATGGGCCATTGAGCAGCCATCTGATAGCAAATGCTTCAAATCACTACAGCATGAGCATTGCTATATGGTCACCAGGGCATCACAACTCTGACTTCTTTAGTAGTTCTTCCAAGGTTTGAACCCTTGGCTGGCCCCTTGAATCCTTAGAACAATCAGTGTTATATGGATTGAGGAAGGTGGCCAGTCACACACAAGCTTGCCCTCCAAAGTCTGTATTAATATAAACTATATTCAACCAGCTTATAGTGGTTTTCTGTGTCTGCCAATTAGGTCAAATCCACAAAGAAAACAAAAAGGAGGAAAGTCAAGGAAAGAGATGATTTTCCTTTTTGCTTGGGAGATACCCAGGGCATGGCATGACTGTTCAGGTCTCTCACTGACTACTGAAAATGGTCCCAGCATGCTTTTTGGCAGGGGAGGACCGTGGGATTTGACTGCCTTTGGTAGAATGTGTTATCAACCTTGTTCTGCTGCTTTGGTTTTGTGAGTAAGGACTGGCTGGACTCGCAAGGAAAGTGGATGATCACTCTGCAGTGAGAGAAGAGCCACCTAGCCCACTCAACCCCCAGTGGTGTAATCTTGGCCCATGGTATATTGTGTCTCTTCCATAAACTGCCTTACTGACACCACTTCAGAGCACCACATCTGCTATCACCCAGTAGTTTTAAGAAGCCTAAAACAAGTTAGAACTAGCCCAGGAAGCATTCCTTGTTGTGTTTAAAAGGACAGAATGCCTTGATTTTTAGCATATTAGTATCTTTGCTTTACCTAGCATTCTACATGTTTTCTGCCAAATTACAAATGATTTTCCAGTGAGTTTTAGAGATTTGTAGCATGTTGCACTTGCTGTTATGCAGAGATGCAGTCAAGAGCTAAGTTTTGCAGGTTTGGATTCTCATTGAATTATAAGTTATTTGGTACCATCAACATTATCAAAACAGATTCACTTTTTGTTTAAAAATCTGTGGAAAATCAGATAGCTTAAGAGCTTTCCTATTGCTGACAGATGGCTACAGATCACTGCACTTTCTGGCTTCAGCACTAAAAGTACTGAGTTCCATTCTGAGCTGATGGCAATGGCGTATGGGGTCATATCTTGTTTTATTGGACTGTGGGAGCAATTGAAAAATATGGGTCACAAAAAACAGCAGAAAGCAGTTCTGGCCCCACTAAAGGTGCAATGTGACAATAAGGCTTGTGTAACAGAGAGTCAGGGGCTCCCCATTACTTTGAGGGAAAAGCAGCAACAGAGAAATCCCCAGGTGGGAAAAACATTGCACAGGATGAGCTGGCTGTAGGCAAATAGGCAGCCAGGGGATAGACATATGAATGCCTATTGCTGTGCTACTTCCTCTACAATAGGACAATAGAGCAGAGCCCTGCTAGGGGCAGCAAATGCAGTCCTAAAGCAGCCAGAGCAGCAATAGCAAGCTGCCCTGGGAGCTAGCAGTCAGGCCCTGATTGGATACCCCAGCAAGTGGCTGGGGAGACAGCTGACCAGAAGAGGCAGGGCATGGGAGGCATGTGAGCCTAGGGCTTGAGCCAGGGCAGACAGTTTGTCCTTGCAGGCTGCAGAAAGAAGAGTTCTGCAGCAAGATGACTGTTGGTGGGTTACTGGATGCAATCCTGTTACCCCTAGAAATGGCAAGTCAGGAGCTGAGGGCTGGCAGAGGATTAAGCCCCAGGACAGGTTTGGGTTTGGTATATAGCCAGTGAGCTAAGAGATTTAGTAATAGCCAGATTGTTTATGTCTTTTATTTGATTCACAGTGGTGGACTGAATTGGGATTATGAGAGGCAGAAAAGATCCCAGCAATGCCGAGAGCAGGGAGATGGGACCAAGGGGGTGAAACCAGGGCCGGGGGCAAAGTCGAGGAAGGTGAAACCAGGGCCTAGAAGGATGAGATGAGGGCTGAAGCCCAGAAGCTAGATCCACTGGCGTGGGCCTAAGCTAAGGGGACCAGTGAGAGAAAAGAGGAGAAGGTTGAGGCCCCAGAAAGGGCGTAGAGGCCCAAAGTAGCCTGATATTGATTAGGGAGCAAAATGCCCCATCTGAGGGATGGCCAGTAACACCTGCGAGACATGGGTTTGACTACAGGGGAGGCTAGAGACCACCAAAAGCCCTGGGGTATGGATGGGCCAGGAGGGCCCACTGAGTATCAGGACAGCAGCGGAACTAGAGGGTCCAAGAGGGATTTGTTGGCAGAGAAAAGGACTAGAGAGTGCTCTAGGATGCCTGGGCAACCTCTCTCTTCCAAAACCAATAACTTAATCAAGGCATGGTAAGCAGGAGAGGAGGGAGAGTACCTGAGGAGCCCAAGTAAGGCAGGAGTCGTAACCACCAAGGAGTGTCACAGCTGTATCTGGGGCTCAGTCCTGCTACAGTTTGTCTATGTGATCTCTCACCTTCATATCTGACAATGTAGAAAAAATGGTGGTTGTACTACTCTCCTTCAGTGGTCTCCACCTATTGGCGTGCACGGGAGCAGCAGTGTAGGGAGATGATTGGGCACCCAAGACAAAGTGGAAGTGGTGATTTCTTGTTCACATTGTGAACATCTGGCTGGTCTTGTAGCCTGGTCTTCTGTTAGTCCACAGGATGGCAAAATGATGAGCTAAATGTAGGTTTCCTTGCTGTAATGCAGGGATGTTCAACATTCTGGCCCTGTGGGCCAGGTGTGTGTTCTGGAGTTGGTCTATAGGCTTGGTGGAGTGTTGCATGCCATTATCATGCCCTGGGGCCAAACATTAGCCCCTTCCTGCCCTCATGCTAGGACTGGGTCCTGGGAGGCCTTACACTGCCCGTCACACCAGGATTGGTCCCTGGGGGCTGTTGCACCATCCCCTTCTGCCCCACCCCCAATCTGGGTTGGGACCCTGGCACCACTCCCTCCCATCAGGGTTGGTCCCCAGGGGCCCTAGCACAACCCCCACCCACTGGGACTGATCTCTGAGGGGTCTGGCAATACCACCTCCCAACAGGATGGGTCCTTAGGAGCCCTGGCACTGCCACCCTCCCCTGCACACTGGGATTGGGCCATGTGGGCCCAGTGCCACCCCCTTCTAGTCCCCAACACAGGGATTAGGCCCTGGGGCCCAGCACCATCTCTGCTGTGCCCTTGTGCTGGGCTTGGGCAGTGTGTAGAGTACAGGGCTCCCTGTGGGTCTAGAAATTTGGAAGCCACTCCCTCACTGCCAAACTTCCAGACCTTTGGGGAGCCCCATGGGCTACGTGACATGGTGCTGTGGGTTGTGGGGTTGAGCGGCCCTGCTCTAAAACACCTCAGAGTATTTAGAGACTGGTCTTTTTGCCATCAAGTGTTTAGGTGTGTCCTGCTGGCTGTTGCTGTCACTCATTTTCACTCTCTTGGTGTGTGTTCGAATTGATCTTCTACCTCTCTTCTTGAACCACATCAAAATCATGTCTCATGGACAGACATGGGAGTTATCCATCGTAAAGTGGTTTAAAAAAAAAACACAACAAAACCCCCTGGACACTGGAAATAACCTTTATCTCTGTCAGTTTGCAATATTTTTGCAGCTATTTCTAGAAATCCTTCCCTTCCCCTGTCCCAAGAAACAAGCTAGAAGGGGTAGGGGTGGGGAGTGCTCTTTGGAGCAGGTGAAAAACTGTACCTTTTATAATTCAGGTGGCAAAAAGAAACAAAAACTGTTGTCCGTTATTATTTATGCTTTCTTATGTAAGCTTAGGTTGGCTTTGTTATGAGAAGAAATAAATCACTTCCTGGCAGAATGCAGTACAAAGGCTACTTTATAAATGGGCACCATGGGTGTCATGCTTCAAGATATGATTTAGTCATTGAATTTTCAAGAAGGGCATATTTTTGATCCCATGTCTTTTCCATCTCAACAACTTGAAAGTTGAACCTGCTGAGTTTATAAGCTTGCCGGTATTACAAGTGCAAACTGACAATCTATCATAGAAAATTAGGGCTGTAAGGGACCTCAGGAGGTCATCTAGTCCAGTTCCCTACTCAAAGCATGAACATCCCAGCCAAAGCTTTGTCTAGCCAGGTCTTAAAAATCTCCAAGGATGGAGATTCCACCACCTCTCTGGGTAACCTGTTACAGTGTCTTACTACTCTCCTAGTGAGAAAATTCTTCCTAATATCTAACCTAAACTTCCCTTGCTGCAATCTGAGACTGTTGCTCTTTGCTCTGTCATCAGCCACCAGTGTAAACAGTCTAGCTCCATCCTCTTTCGAACCCCCTTCAGGTAGTTGAAGGCTGCTATTAAATTCCCCCTCAGTTTTCTCTTTAGACTAAATAAGCTCAGTTCCCTCAGCCTCTCCTTACAAGTCATGTGGCCCAGCCCCCTCACCATTTTTGTTGCCCTCTGCTGGACTCTCTCCAGTTGGTCTACATCCTTTCATAGTTTCATAGTTTCAGGGTCGGAAGGGACCTAATAGATCTTCTAGCCCGACCCCCCGCCAGGGCGGGAGAACAACCCAAAAACACAAACAAAACCACTCACCCTAAAAACAAAAACGGGACTCAATTTGACTCAAATGAGTCAAATGAGTTTTCTATAGTAGGAGGCCCAAAACTGAACACAGTACTCCAGATATGGTCTCACCTGTGCTGAAAAGAGGGCAAGAATCCCTCACCCTGCTGGCAACTCCTAGTACATCTACTAATAAAATTCAATCTGCTCTCAAGAGCTCTTTTTCTAGCATGCTTGAGAGCAGATGTAGTGCACGGATGCATATATCAGATGATCTGGGCTAATTCTCCCAGGTTTGTTCTCCTAGTTTAAAACCTTATCCAGAGACTCCTGAACAGACATTTGACTGCTAAGCCACTGAAAAACAGAGAACTTTCAGTGTTGACACTGCAAAGCCAGGGTTCCCCTGTGTATACATCACAGCGTACTCTGCAGACTCCCTCAGTCTTCTTGGAGATTGAATGGTAGCACTGGACAGGGTAGTCCTGACTGGTTGACCCAGACTGCCTGTTTTTCCTTGCAGCACAGTGTAGAGATTGTGAAGGGGAAGTGTAATGATTCTGTGTCGGCCAGAGCCGACTCGAGTTGCGTTAGAAATTGGTCGTACGTTAGGGCGGGCTGGTGAACGGAGAGGCAGACACAACTTATTGGTTGCAAAAAACTTTACTCACGCCGCTTGCAATCACGACGCAGGTGGTCTGGTCATCTGAACAACCACGCGGGTTGTTCCAGCTGGCGGGGCCCAAGCCAGTTAATCCGTCCGCAATTCGAAGCCGGCGGGGAAAGGGGTACGTCTGGGATTGCGCTCGGCGACGGGAAGAAAGATCGATAGGTGATCAGTCTATCGATCGGCA
>NW_005843179.1:44074-68708 GCF_000455745.1 Alligator sinensis
CTTTTTACGGAGAAGTAACCATCAATATTTCTTTGATCCCCTTCTACCACCTGGTGGTAAGCAATATGCGCTCATAGATCGTTTGCATTCTCTACGCGGCGTGTCCCGGTGCGCCAGGGGCAGCACATGATCAGATTCATCTGCATCACCGTGCCCTTAGATCCCATCCTCATCGCCATGTCTTGGATGGCCAGAGCCAACTCGAGTTGCGTTAGAAATTGGTCGTACGTTAGGGCGGGCTGGTGAACGGAGAGGCAGACACAACTTATTGGTTGCAAAAAACTTTACTCACGCCGCTTACAATCACAACGCAGGTGGTCTGGTCATCTGAACAACCACGCGGGTTGTTCCAGCTGGCGGGGCCCAAGCCAGTTAATCCGTCCGCAATTCGATGCCGGCAGGGAAAGGGGTACGTCTGGGGTTGCGCTCGGCGACGGGGAGAAAGATCGATAGGTGATCAGTCTATCGATTGGCAGCCGCAAGTCAGATAACTTCAGAGGCACTCTGCAGCGTGCTCAAAGCTCTTCGACTTGGGCGGAAGTCGCGCGGAATTTTAAACGGCCAGCGAGCCAATTACTAGCCGCCATGTGTGAATAATTTAGCACTGGCCAATAGCGGGGCACAAATTTACATTCGAATAGCGGGAACTCGTTGCACTGTGCATTTCTGTGCTGCAAAGAAGAAATGCATCCTGCAAAGGAAACTGCAAATTGGCGGGAACTCTCTCCTACACGTGGGTTCTCAATTGCAGCAGAACACTCTGCCGTGCAAAAGAGCTCTCATGTGGCCAAGAAATTCCATAGTGCCGAGGCACAAAAATCACTGGGTTGTGACAGATTCCTGCTTGGCTGAAGCAACAGAGTCCAGTGAGTGACACACTGTCTCCCTGGGGGAAGGCAGGAACAAAGCACTCGGGGATACTGGAAAACTGAAGTGTGGCTTCTCTCAGAAGAAACTGTGTATGCTCTGCCAGGAGAAATTCTTCTTGGAATGATTTAACTTTAGTTGTTCCAGGGGGGGGGGTTTCTTCTGGAGTAGCCATTTTTACCTTGGAAGAAAAATCTTGAATATCTGCAGAATTATGGTTTCTCTTCGGAGAGTAGTGACTGTCCCAGGAGAAACTAAATATCTGTACGTGGCTTAGATGTACCCTGGTAGTTAAGGCCCTAATTCTGCACGTGCATGTCAATAATGAATTGCAAGATGTGGGCCCTAACACTGTTCATGATGCACAAGATAGAATAGAATCCAGCTTGATCTTCATAGCTTTACCTCCTTTACAATAAATGATATGGTATGTGGAGTGAAAGGATGCAAGTTTTAGATAGATTTCTGTTATGTGGACATCATTCATTTAAAAAAAAAATTAGACTGAACAAGCTACAACAAGTTGAATAATCATTCATTGCTAATTGTTTATTGCATTCAGAAATTGCAGTAACTTTGTATAAAGTGGAAAAAGTTATCAAAATTTCCTACTTATAATGAATTTTTAAGGAATTTAGAAACTGTGTTGGCACAGGGTTCAAAGTGAAGAGCTTCTAGCATGACATGGAAAAATGATTTTTAAGATTAAAAAAAACCTTAGTTTGATAAGGAGATGTTGTACTTCAGTTTAGAAAGGCATTTTTGGTTTTAATGTCTGCCAGATTCAGTCTTGCCAGCCTTCATGATTTTAACACAAGGCTCATGTTACTGAATACCTTCCCTTAAGACCCCAGCTCCTGGAGTCATATTATTTAAGAAGTTCAGCTGTCTTTTCCTTTAAAGGTAAGCTTCTAGCCATTGAGTTTAGAGAAAATATTAAGATTGGGTTTCTAACTTTTAGTGTGTGCAAAGGCAAAAAATGGGACTGAAATGCTTTATTTTTTTTTAAGCTGGTCTCATAGGGCATTTATAGATGTGCTCCAGGAGGCAGTGGGGAAGGGGCTCTTTTAATTAGGGCAGCTCTCAGAGTTGTGCTAATTAAAACACCCAGATCATCACATGTAATAGCATCCCCCCACACAAAAATGGCAGAGGGGAACTTTAAAGTAAAGCTCGTCAAACAAGCTTCAGTTTAAAGCACCCCACTGCCATTTTTCAGTGCAGGGATCTGATACACATGACCCTGGAGTCTGCTGGAGAGCGGTAATTACCATGCTCCAGCAGACTTCAGTGGCATGTGTATCAGCGCATCAGAGCAGCCTGTGAAAAAGGGACCTATTTCAATTAGGTTATTTGTATGTAAGGTTCTAATCATGCGGGGCACAGAGTACCACAGGCTCCAATTCAAGGAAGCTTAGAGCTAAGAAGTTCTATTTCTCCCAGGAGACCCCTGCATCTGCATGATTGACTCACCTACCTTCATTCTCCAGGACTGGATAATGAATGGCATTTAAAATTCATGTGTTTGTGTAATCTGAGATTTATGATAAGCTCTGTCAAGTTCCTCTCCTAAGAGACATTAATATGTGCACAGCAAGAAACTGAGAGAGAACTACAAATACAAGTGTTTTTTGTATAATGAAAATGTAATTTATTTTAAATACAAATGCCTGTTTGTAGGGGGAAAAAAGATTTAATTTAAGGCAGGAGGTATAAATGGCTCAAATTTTTATTCTTCTGAACACCTGCAATGGATATTATCAAAACTGACCATCCTATTGGATATTGTCCATCATCTCTTTGGCCTTCACATTTCGTGAGAGGTGACCAAAAATGGCAAGAAACTGAAGGCTGGGAGAGGATATGATTGTTATAAACAAAGTGGGGGGGAGGACAGTGGAGAGGAGTGTTTGCAGTAACTGTGTATAAAGTGGAAAAAGTTATCAAAAAGCAAAAGAGTTGCTTTAAAACCAAAGGAAATGCTAGAACAAACAAATGGGTATACACTGGCTATGAATATGGAAATTTGAAGATGGCTTTCAACGGTCAGAGCAATGAGCAGTTCTGGAAAAGCCTGCCAGTACTGGATAGGATTTTTGTTGGGGCTATAAAAATCTAACTGCTTTTAAGATGAAACAATCGGTTTATGAGGGCAGTTAGTGTGATTGCCTGCCAAATGGGTTTGGGGATTGGGTTTTGATGACCCAATGGTTCCCTTATAGCCCTGTGTTCCTAACATAGACCTTGATCCTGTACATGCTGGGGAAGGGGGATATAAAGGGTCAATATTTGATAAACATAGGGGGTGTGTCCAGACGAGTGCACACATTCCTCTTGCAGGGTCTCAAATCCCTTTCAGATGCTGCAAGAGGCACATGTGGGAACAAAACAAACAAAGAAAAAAGGTCCCTGCACTGCAAACTTTCCATGCGGGAGCAAAATTAAATTCCTGGGATATCCAGGGGTCAAACAATACCAATATCCTGGGGGAACCAACAGTGGCTGGAGAGGAGCAGGGGAATAAGCAGGGGGCAGGAGACCAGGGGGAGGGCTTGGGGGGCAGCTGGAGAGCCGACACTGTCAGTTGCACCTGCAGGCAGTTGCTGCTTGCCATGTCCCTTCCCTGCTGCTGCCGGCATTTGCTGGCAGTCAGCAATCACCACTGGCCACCGCTGACACTGTCAGTGGTGGCTGCAGGTAGTTGCTGACCCCCATTTGGTGCTCACCACCCCTCCCCCCACTGCAGACAGTGCCAGCGGCGTCTGTGGGAGCTCCCCACTTACTGCCGCCACGATGCTCCTGCTGCCACCCGCACCGCTGTGCCTCCCCCTCCTAAACAGCCCCCACACCCACCCACCCACACAAACTCACATCCCTGTCACCCCCTCCTGCTAACCCCCCATCCCTCCATCACACACACACACCATGGGATAAGAAAACCAAAAGCAAACATAATAAAATAAATATCTATATGTTTTAATAATGCTAGAGACACTGGTAGGCTTCCAAATTTCTTTAACATGTAAATATGTTGTTTATAAGACATTGCTCATCTGATCAATCCCTCTTTGTCTCTTTTGTGGATTCTTGGGTATTTTAAAAAGTGAATTAGGGATGCTGTTTCAGTAGTATAGCTGACACAAAAGGCTAGTGTCCCCAGATACCAAGTGGCTAAGCCTCAGAAGCTCCTGTCTATTTGTCCATCCGATTGCCATGGGCAAGGCCCACCTGGCTAACTAGTAGCTCCTTTTTATGGGGGCTAATGGATGAATGGAACAACTAAATTCTTGGGACAGCTCATGAAAAAAAACAGGATAGGAGTGTTGTGTGGATCAAAGGGTCAAAAAGTGAACGTAAGTGTGCCTGAGGGGGACACCAAGCAGAGCCCCCCGGGCCGCACCCACCGGTCCTCAGTGGCATCCAAGGAGCCGGTGGACACCACCCCCTGGTGCTCTGCCCAGAAACATGCATGGACAAGTGAGAGGAGAGTGGCCCCGCAGTCTCTGGGCACTTTCCCAGTTAGAGCCTGCTTCCTGGTCAAGTACAGGGCTCACTTGGCCAGAGCCAGGAGGAACCTGGGACTTGGTGGGGCCATGGCTGGGGTGACCAAAAACAAAAAATTGGGGGGGGATGAAATTAAACCAGAACCTCAGGAGGGGGTTCTGGAGGTGGAAATGGAGGGGCTGCAGCCTGGCACACTCAAGGTTCACGTGCTCCAGGATCTCCTTCTCCCGCAGAAGGGGCAGGAGACCAGGGTGTCTGTGAAGCTCGCCACATACAGGCCCGTGGCGACAGCTCCATGAAGGAGCTGCCAGTTGAGGTCCCCAGTGGCTCATGGGATGAGGGTGAAGTACAGACTCTGCCACTGGGGTGCCCCCACCACGGTGTCACTGAGCAGGTTCAGCCACATGGTGTCTGGGAGGGATGCAAAGGCAACATGATGGACAGTGTGGTGCACAAGCATGTAGGTGGCAGCAATGGATGGTGGAAAAGCAGACTGATCTGGTGTCCTCCAGCCAGTTCAGGTGGTGGAGTGGGGAGTGCCATGAGGCCAGGTGAGGCACCGGCCCCAAGACAAAGAGGAAACTGGGGGTGAAGGCCAGGGACTGCCTCCATGCAGGACCTGGTCAAAGGCAAGGACATTGGGAGGTAGAGCAGACTTCACCTCCCAGACCAGATGGCAGGTTGCACATTCCATGGGAAGGCCTATGTGCTAGGCCAGCACAGCACTGTCCACCCACTCCCGCCTATTGTAATCCAGGAGGGCTCCAATATGGGCAACACCAGGCAGGATCAACCTCTGTTGCAACCAGGGCGCCTCTGCCATCAGTACCACCAGCTGGGGGTTGCAGAGGAGGGGCTCAATAAGCAGGTCAGCACCCTGGGCGACTGTTGCGTGGGACCTGGAGGCAGAGACCAGGAGGTCCTGGTAGATATATGGCAGGTCCTGCAGGGAGAAGCCCTTCAGGCTGAGGAGCTGCCAGTTGCATCAGAGCCCCCAAAAGTGGCAGAGGAAGGCACGCCCCAGATGGCCCCATTTCTGCAGGGCCTGAAGGCCGAAAACCAGAACCTGGCTGCTCAGGCAAACCAGGCCCTAACCAGCCTCCCTCCAGGGGAGGATCAGGACCTCTGCAGCGAACCAGTACCATCCTATCTAGAAAAACTCCAGCCACCATCTCTGGAGTCCTGCCAGGACCTCAGAGGGCACAGGCAGGTTGTGTAAGCAGTGCCAGAGCATGGAGAGGACCAGCTGGTCCAGCACCAGCACTCTCCCGCACAGGGAGAGACATCTCAGAAGCCCTGCCCATGCCTGGAGCTGCTCCACCACCCTTGCCTCTAGCTGGTGTCAGTTCTCCAGCAGGATGGGGTCTGTGGGGGATAGGTAGACCCCCAAGTAAAGCAGCAAACCTGTGCTCCAGCAGATCCTGAAGTGCAAGTAGAAGTGAGCCCACCTGCCACCCATCACCCACTGCCAGGCCAAAGTTCTTGACCAAGTTGACCCGGGCAGAGGAGGCCACTGAGAACAATGCCTGGCAGGCCTCCACCTGCACCAGGTCACCCAAGTCCTGGACCATGAGGAGTATGTTGTCAGCATATGCTGACAGGACCAGCTGCACCACCAGCTCCCGGAGCATCAACCCCACCACCCGCTTTCACAGGAGACCTGGGAAGGGCTCCGGGGCCAAGGCGTACAGCTGGCCTGACAGTGGGCAGCCTTGACACACCCCTCTCCTGAACAGGATGGGCTCTGTCAGGGTCCAGTTGAGCTTGACCAAACACTCGACAGAGGTGTACAGAACCTGGAGAGCACATATGAAGCGGGGTCCCAAACCAAAGGCCCATAGCATGCCTGTGAGGTACCAGTGACCCACTCTGTCAAATGCTTTGTCCTGGTCCAGGGATAGGAGGACAAAAGATAGGCCTCCAGGTGCGCTAGCTCCAGGAGTTCCTGTACCAGATACAGGTTGTTGAAGATGGAATGTCCAGGCACCCTGTACATCTGGTCAGGATGGATCATGTCCATCAGTACAGACTGCAAGCACAGCGAGATGGCCTTCACTGTCACCTTGTAGTCCGTGAAGAGGAGGGACACAGGACACCAGTTCCTTAGGTCATGGGCATCCCCCTTCTTTGGCAGGAAGGTCAGCACATCCCTCTGGCACGACAGGGGGAGTTCTCCACTTCCCTCGGATTTGGCCCAGACCATGGCAAGGTCCAGGCCAAGGAAGTCCCAGAAAGCCCAGTAGAATTCTGCCATCAGCCCGTTGATGCCCAGCCCCTTGTTGCCAGGCATCAGGAGAAGAGTGGCCCAAAACTCATCCAGAGTGAGAGGAGCTTCCAGCCAGTCCCAGTCACCCACACTGACCTGCAGGAGTCCCTCCTACAGGGTCTGACAGGCTTTGGCATCAGTTGCATCTAGGGAGAAGAGCTCTTCATAGAAGGCCTGTGCGCACTGGTGCATGTCACCTGAATCTGTGAGGCAGGTGCCGTCACCCACCAGAAGGGCAGGTGATGTACTTCTTGGCCCCCCACTCCTCTCCAGGGCACAGAAGAAGCAGGAGCTCCGGTCCATCCCCTGAAGGAGCTGGACATGCGAGCGGACAAATGGACCACGGGCGCAGTGGTCGTCCAGAGCATGAAGCTCTTCCCACCTCTCCCAACATGCTCCACAGAGGGACAGGTTGGTTGGGTTGGTGGCCAGGCACCGCTCCAGCTCTAGAACTTCCCACTCAAGCCACCCTGGTGCCTGGTGGGTCTCTGCCCTTCCCCTCCCCGGAAAACCTCACCTCCAGCCTGCCCCATAGTCCAGAGGGGCTCACAGTGGGGTTCACTAATCAATGGGCCATTCTCATTGGAGACCCTGCACAGAACCCCTGGGGCTCCAGCTCTACCCCACCATATTGTGAAGGGTCAGCAGTGGAGGGTCCAGTCCCCACAGCTTCAGGTCTCCCCACAGCTGCCTGTACATAGATAGCTACAGTCCCCCCTCTCCCCCCTGGGAGCCATGTTGGTGCGGCTGGGGCTATGGCTAGGGACAGGCTGCATCAGCCAGCATACCCAGCAACCTGTGTTAATCACTTTAAGTTCTGTATTTGCCAGTCAAATCATTTTGTTAGGATGAAGGGAGGAGGAGAAGGAGGTGGTGGCAGAGGGTGCTGTTTGTGCTGACTGTGTGTGGCAAAGTGGGACTCCCAGACTAGCCACACTGCTAGTTTCTCCACCTGCCTCTGGGCACACCACCCACCTGTCTCACCTGCCATGTCTTGATGGAACATAATTGAAGTGTTAATTAAGCAGGAGGCTGCCCATTTTTGCCCCAATGTCAGGGGGTGCTATCTGTGGCTCTGTTGCTCCCCTACACTGCAGCCCAAGCCTCACCAATGGCATCCAGATGACAACACTCCTGGCTTACAGCCAGAACAAGCTTTGTCCTCTTCGTCAGGCCTCAGACGCACACACATTCATACCACCCTCCTCTCACTAGGACCTCTCACACTCCACCCCCTCCTCTCAGAGTCTCTTTCAGACCTTGACAACTTGTACTGCCTTGCTCCCTCTTGGAGTGGGCCCTTTAGGCCATAGGCTTTAGCTAGCTCATACCTTGGGTGGCAGATGTACTGTCTTTTGGGCCACTTCCATGACCCTCACTGGAGTAGTGGCCAGCCAAGTACCCTACTGGGTCTAAGCTTGCCCTGGCCCCTTCTGGGGCAACTCTATACCCTCACCCACACACATACTGGGCTCCCAGCCCTCTGGGTTTCCCCACTTCACTGGGGCTCTACATCTCTACCCCCTCACTGGGGCTCCTCATTTCCTTGGGGTCTTGCACCCCACATGGGTGCAGGTGGCCACAGCTATACCTGGCCTCACATCATTCCTCACGGTCTTCAGCTGTGCCTGCCCCCCCTCCAATGTTAGATGACCCACCCAAAGATGGGAGCTGGGGTTAAGGTGGGTTGGGATGCCTTTCACCAGGGTGGTAACTGGCCTTGCATTTCCTGGGGGCTCCCACATCACTGGGAGCCCCACCAGGCCACTCACTCCCAGCAGAGTGCAGTTTTAGGTCATCCCCAAGACCAGGAGCCTCCAAACCATCCCCTACAGCTCCTGCCCTTACCTCCAGGATGTTGCATGCAGCCAGGCAATACTACTACCTAGCCTGACAGCACAGGCCTGCTCTGTTTATATAGGTAGCCAGAGATCTAAAATGGCCACTGCAATCAAGCACCTGCAGGCTGCTTGGCTCAGCTCTTAAAGTGGCAGGCACCAACAGCGCTTTGCCACACATCTCCCCCCTTAAAGTGGCAGGCACCAACAGTGCCCTGCCACACTGTGATATAAATCTGAGAGCCAGGCAGAGTTCCTTTAGTGCATCACTTCTATTATCTCACTGTTTGCTGTTGAATCCCCTTTTACTTAATATGCTGTGAATTCCCACATACCTTGCTTTCCTGTCATCAGCCTGAGGATTGTGCTCACAGGGCTCAGAATGTATCTCCAACATCAGGGAAGGGCTAAATCAGCAATTTGAATGCATACCACATGGCACATATGGTGTTGAGAATATTTATCATGCAATGAGAGTAAGCCCTCATACAGCAGTGCCGTACAATGCAAGAGCACACTGCTCCAGCTACCTTTACCAAGCAATTTGAAAAGTGCAGAATATGAGTTCACAAAGGTGGTCTTTTGCTTTCATGAAATACAATCCTAAATGCTTAGACCTCCTTCAGGCATTTGCATGTTGTTTGATGGTATCACTCCTGAGATGCTTCTTCTGATATCTTCATCTTCTAGTGTGAACAGGAAAGCTATGAAACATGAGTTTTTCTGTTCTTTATTTTTTCAGGAAGCAACAGAAAATTGTACCCTAGGCATAAGGGCATAGCTGTTATTGTTTGTTGCTGTTTTATGATGTCTTTACCTGAATACACAGTAAAGGTTTCATAGCTGCTTTAAGTGCCCAATAACTAATGCTAAATTACAGTGAAATACCTAGGGGAAGTAACCAGTAAATTAATTCATTTATGATCTGTGCTATTACACTGAATGCTGAATGAATTCAGGACAATGAAACAATAAAGGAAAGGTCATGCTTACTCGTCATGGTGTATGACTATATGCTATAGTCAGAGCGTAGTAAATTTAGTCATCAAGGAATTTGATAGTGAAGTCACCTGAAAACAAAACCTGAAATATTACAATATATGGAAGACAGGCAGAGTGTAAGGAGGTGATGCTGTTGTCATTCAAAGGTGATGAGGAGCAGCTCTTGCTTCACTCGACAGACTGATTTCTTGGTACTGCTTGGCTGATAAGTTATAACTGAGTAGTTATGTTTATGGGCTTGAACACAAGGAGTGTGTGATGGCCAGCAGCAGATAATTATTTTTCAAAAGGGTAGATTAAATTTTTCACTGTATTCTTGCCTTGAGTTTGTTAACAGCTGTTGCAGCCACTTAACTCCTCAGTGAGGCTCTCTGCAAACCTCATTATACCTTTCTGACAGATGATCCTTTGAATGCTGTCTAAAAATATTTATCTCCCTGCTTCTACTCTAACAAGGCTAGCTAGCTTGACATCAACTCTTGATCTAGTTGAAAGGGAAGTCTAGTTTGCAGTTTTTTTAACTGTGTTTCAGCTGCATGGGCTTCTGGTCAGTAAGTCTGATTATGTTGCAAGTCCTTGGATTGCCATTCACTGATAACATTTCAGGAAAAATATCTCTGCAGAAACTCTAGTCATCTTTGTAGAACAGTGTGAAGAACCAGATTCTACACTCCATGATAGTTGTGAAAACCTGGTAGGGGGTGGTGATTAGGTAAAAGTAAAGACAACAATTGCATTTGAGAGAGCTCAATATTGATTTACTGTGGAAGGCTTTTTGATTAAAGCTTTTGGCACATAGCATGAGGATAAATTGTCTTTATAATACTAATATACAAAATTCTTATTCTTCTTGAAAAATAGGAGGTAACTTTTAAGAAACTCAATGTAGCATACATATCTGATTTGTCTAAACAGTCACTTGGTGAGAGTCCTAACTTCTCTTGTTTCTCGTAGAGACACTCAACTTCTTAAATAAGTAGTTCATCATTTTCTTTCCAAACTGGGATATACCACTTGGCAAAGTGTTTTCAGTGCCTCTTATAAATGAGCAATCCAGTTTACTTCCTTTGTTCTGTCCTTTCAAAAGTAAAACTGTATACTGAATATCATATCAAATGACTTACTGATTTGTAATGTGCCTGCTCCTAGAGTCCCTAAAATGGTATCGGGGCCCCCCATGTGTTAGGTGGGTGTATCCACTTTTTATTCAATGTAATTTTGAAGTAGTAAAAAATATATATAACACTGTTTTTATACAAATATTTTTCCCCTGTGTGCGGGCCGGGAGCGACCCGAGCCCTTTTTCGTGCTGCACGCGGGCTGTGGCCAGCAGCCCGGGCACACTGGATCGGAGAGGGAGGGCGACGAGCTGGAATTAGGCACAAACGCTTAGCGGTAGTTTTAAAGATTGTTTACTTACACCGAGATGGCCGTGATGTAGGCTGGAAAACTTGCTTGAGTTGCGGTTACAGACACAGACAACACGAACGGTCACGTGGAGTTTGCTAGGCTCCACAGAACAGAGCTCCGGATGCTCTGGGTGAACACGCCACCAAAATCGGAATCGGAGATACGTCTTATAAAATTTGCGATCGAAGATGGGAAGAGGTGGGCGATGGATCAGGTCGCCGAGCTCCTCTGAATCTCACACAGGGTTTCTATTACCCTGCCGTGTATCCAGAGTCCCCATGAGATGGATGTGGAGTCCTCTTCGGCTTGGGCGGAAACCGCTCAAGCCTCTTATACGGCTAACAGGCCAATCGTTTGAGGTTTTCTAGTCTGCATTTCATACATTAAATACATAAGCAGGGCTGCGTACTGGCTTCCACACTGTTTAACATTTACTTCTCATACCTGCTTCAACATGTGTTCCATAATGTTTGAGAGAGTGTCTGCGTCAGCACTAGACATGATGGAGGACTCTTTAACATTGCAAGGTTTGGAGCTAAGATGCAGGTAAAGGTGATCATCATAAAGGGCCTGTTGTTTTCAGATAATGCAGCCCTTGTGGACGACTGTTGATTCCCTACAACATCTTAGTACCAACTTCTCTGACTCATGCAAAATGTTTGGGCTAGCAATAAGCTTGAAGAAGACTGTTATCATGTACCAAGACTCTTCAGAACCTGTTTCAGATATCATCTGAGATGGTACTTCTCTAGATGTTGTTGACCAGTTTTTCTACCTTGGCTCTACTACTGCCAGGAATGTAGCTCTTGATGTTGAGCTTGCTAGTAGAATTGGCAAAGCAGCCAGGAACTGTGATCTTTTGCAAGACAGAGCCTGGAACAATAACAAACTGTCAACTAAAGTGAAAATCCGTATTTATGAGGCATGTGTTTTACCCACTCTTCTATATGACTCAGAAATATGGACAACCTATGCCAAATATACCAAATGACTAAACAGTTTTCATATTAGATGCCTGAATAAAATTCTTTGAATAAGATGGCAAGACAGGGTGACAAGTGTTGAAGTGTTAAATCTTATGTATGTCATTCATGGGAACGTTGATTGGTAAGAAAAGACTCAGGTGGCTCGGTCATGTCAAGTGAATGCTGGATCACAGGATCCCGAAGAATGTGCTGTACTTTGAAGCTCGTGAATGGTCTAACAAGAGAGACAGACCACTGTGCAGATTTCAGGATAATTGTAAATAAGACTTAGCATCTTTTGGTATCTCTGTAGATGTTTAGTAAAGGACTGCAGAATGCTGCTCTTGTTGGTGGAGTTAGCTTGCAGATGGAGCAAGATGCTGCAAGATGGACTGGATCATGTTTTGTGATGACCAACGTCAGAGGAGGAAACAATCTGCTGCTTGGATTCAGAGCATTTCTAGTGTATGGGTGTGCCCTACCTATGGGTGGGACTGTCACTCATGCATTGGACTTAGCAGCCATAAAAGAACTCATCGGCACATAGACCATGCTCTGTAAAAATGACAGTTCCAATTGAGTCTGCCTTAAACAGACTGTCACAGGAGGTGACCATAAGGACTTATCAGAACTTTTAAAGTTATTGATCCTTTTATTCTTTTTTCTTGCTCTGCCTTCTTCCTTCTCTTCCATTACTGCTGATTTCCCTTCCCTCTTTTCTTTCTCCTTGTGGCATGAGTGTCCTTATGTAGCTCCCATGTTGTCAGATCTGCTCCTCTCTGTAATTGGTATTTTGCTGTGTAACTATAGGAAACGGGGATTCATCTCTTAACAGTGAGTTCTACTATGGCCTTTAGTCAATTCATTTAGCACCTTTGCGTTAACTACTTGCTCTGGAAAAATTCAAGTAATACCTACATAACAATGGTTGTATCTGCATTAAAATGCTTTCAAAGTGCATGGAAGTTGAAAAACTAGGCATACATATTGAATAGACCAGATAAAGGTACAACATGTACATTAATCTCAGTTCTTTGAGATGAGAAATTTAGGTAGTGCTGATAGTCCTGTCTTTTTTTAAAGTTGCCTAATTTCCTATTATATGTAGGTACCTACTTCATTCCTGGAAAACAAAGCCATTTTCCTAGCTTTGTCCCTAAACAAACAGCCCATTTCACAGGCATTTCACAGAGGCCCCACCCCTTGGCACTGATAGGTACAGAGGCCCCATTCCTCAGCACTGATTAATGGAGAGGGTCCTGGAGTAGGAGGGACAAGGGGGCAACTGCCATCTTGACTGTTGATTACCCTTTGTCTGGCCCCACCCCTCAGCACTGATTGGAGAGGAGGTAGGAGGGGCAGATGCTATCTTGTCTGCTGCCCCCTTCATGTTGCCCCACCAGCTGGTGCTTTCTTCTCCCAGGTGGGTTGTAAGGCTGCCCAAGAGGGGAGGAAGACTTAATAAAAACCTATTTTTATTAAGTGTTTTTTTTCCCGTAGATTCTCTGGGCAGCTCTGGATTTCTTTGTTTCTGTGAAATCTGTGAAACTGCAATTTTAGGTAGGTCCCTAATTATAAAATGCTGTTTTCAGTTGCTTGTAATTTTACTAAATTTTAATTGTTCAGGTTGAAATTTCCTACATTGAATGTCTGTCTTAGTCTGAATATTTTTGGTGTTTCAGCTGAAACGATTTCCAAGGACAAACTTTGAAAAATTATATTGTTGTTAAATTATTTTTCCAACTCTCCTCCACGAAAAGGCTTTTGTGCTTTCTTGCTCTGTATCACACATTTGAATAACTTGTTGTAGCCATGCATTATTGTATGCACTATATCTCCATATGCCAAATGACATTACATTATGTTTCCAGTAGAAATGCAGAGGATCACAGAAGCCACAGCTCCATGTTATCTGGAGTGTAGGACTAGCAGGGAAGCAGTTAACTTCTTTTCTGAAAGAAAATATGAGGGTTATTGGCAATGGCAAGACAGAAATCATAAGCTCTTGGACAGCTTCTTAACTTGAGTATGTGTAAAGGCAGGGTTGTCTGAATTATCCTTCTAGTCTTGAATTTGGATGCTTAGACAATTTGGAAACTGATATTAGCAAACAGTTTGAATCTGAGATTTATTCAGTGAAAATGTCATGGAAGTTTTCTTATATTGCTGCTGTGTTTCTTGCCTAGTTTGTCACTTGCTGAGAGTTTTCAGAGGTTAGTATACTCAGAAACAGTAAAGTACTGTCAAAATCTTAATATGATGCTGCCATTTCCCTCTTTTTAATTGATACCTTAAACTTCAAGGGGGACCTTCAGAAAGTTACTTTAAAAGAGTGGTGGGGTACAGGACCTGAGTGGGGAGAGGAGGGGAATTGCCAACTATTTTTGTCAAAAAGTTCCATTTCATCACAATGAAACTTGTTTTGCTAAAACATATTAATGCAACAATATTGTCATCAGGAAGATTACTCTGGTCTAGAACAGGCTTTTGAGGGAATGGAAAAAGACACTCTCTTGCCTGGTCTGGAGCATGGAAAACCTAGATTCGTATGCTTGCTCTATTGGATTTAGCATTATCTAGTGTGAAGACCCACAAAAAATAATTCTGACCAACCCTTGTTCAGACCAAAGGTTGTCACTTATAATTTGTGAATAACATACCAAATAGACAATTCTATTCAGTTTTATTTTGAAAGGTAACCTCTAGCAATGAATATTTATGCAGAATTTGTTACTGGAGGATGACACTGGGGTGTTCCAATTTGCTGGGCTGGCATGCTAAGGCACAGAGGTTAAAATATTTGGCACATGGTAAAGCTGTTGCAGAGGTAGGCTGAAAAACTAAGGACTCTTCACTTTGCATCTCATATGACTCTGCACTTTCTCCTTCTGTTTCACAGCTTAACAGTGGGGGCAAGTCTTCATTGTGTTCTACACTGGGCTCTTTTTTGTGCTTCAACGGGCAGTATCTTTAGCTTCCTGTTGCACCATGGCATTACATGGCTTACCTGCTTCCTGAAAGGTTTGCCTCTTGGCTTACTGTCCTCTGATTATCCTTCCTCTGGCAGCTGGAAGCTTCGAAACAGCTGGAGCTTCCTCACTATTGCTATGACAATAAGTCTCTGTTTCATGTTGATTCTTTTTCTGGTCACTTTGTTTTTCACATGGGTCTAAGCAGCTGACTATAAGCAACCCTATGTAGCAATTCAGTTCAAAGCTCAGTGGTCTGTGTACTGCTTTCCTGAAGGTCCATCCATGTCTCTTCTACCTAGTTCAGGATCAAGAACATGTGAATCCTAAGCAGCCTTCTTTTTGCGTTTAGGGAGAGAGTGCCTTTTTTCTCCATATTGTCTCACTTGTACAGGCCCTGTTGGGTTCACCCTCCACCCCCAATCTAGCTCTTCAAGATATTTTCCTTTCTTGAGAACACTGGTCCTTGGTAGTGTCATGACCCAAAAGGCATGATTGTGTGTGCGCTTCGGCACCAGAATTATCCCTGCCAAGTTGCAGAGCATTGCACGGGAGAGTTTCCTGTTGCAGAGGAAACCCCGGTGCAGGGACGCGTTTCCCGCCTTTTCTGCAGCTTCTTTTGCAGAGTGCATTGCTCATGTTGCAAGAGGAATGCACGGTGCAAAAGAGTTCCCGCCACCAGTATGCAAATTCGTCCCCCGTGATTGGCTAGTGCTAAATTATTCACACGTGGCAGCTAACGATTGGCTTGTTAGCCGTATAAGAGGCTTGAGCAGTTCCCGCCCAAGCCGGAGAGGACTCCACATCCATCTCATGGGGACTCTGGGTACACGGCAGGGTAATAGAAACCCTGTGTGAGATCCAGAGGAGCTTGGCGGCCTGATCCACCGCCCACCTCTTCCCGTCTTCGAGCGCGACTTTTTATAAGACGTATCTATGATTCCCATTTTGGTGGCTCGTTCACCCAGAGCATCCGGAGCTCTGCACCGTGGAGCCTAGCAACCTCCACGAGACCGTCTGTGTTGTCTGTCTGTAACTGCAACTCAATCAAGTTTTCCAGCCTACACCACTGCCATCTCGGTGTAAGTAAACAATCTTTAAAACTACCGATACGCGTTTGTGCCTAATTCCAGCTCGACGGCCTTCCCTCTCCGACCTGGCGTGCCTGGGCTGCTGGCCACAGCCCGCGTGCAGCGCGGAAAAGGGCTTGGGTCACTCCCGGCCCGCACAGGTAGTAGGTAGTTTAGGCTGGGAATTCTTCCTCATTACTTTTATGAATGCCACTTTTGACTTGGACTATTCCGGGAATTCCTTGACATTATTCTGTCCCTGTTCTTTCATCCATTTTTTTGTTATCTATTGTACCTGCCCTCTTGACTTCTCTGTAGAGCTCCTGGTACCCCTGTGCAAGACTGCCTGATAGGTTCTTTATTGCCTTTTAGCTTTCCATGTTTCATTCACAAGGCATGGAGTGTCCTCCAGTATGCATGGCTTCCTAATTGCTGCCTTTTCTTCTTAATGTATTTAAAATGCTGACAGTGGGATTTATTTAATCTCTTCTATCCATTCCTCAGTGTTGAGTTCAAGGTTATCCCATGAGTTCTGTTCTGGCTCTTTCCTTATGGCCTTTGCAAGTTGTCATGGGCCCTGGTGGGCAGCCCAGCCTGGGCTGATTACTTAGGCAGCCACACCTGCCTTGAAACTCCAGCTTACAAGCTCTGTCTCAGTTAATTAACCATCTGGCTTCCTGATTGGTTGGTGGGAGTGCAGCCTATCCATTTAGTCCTAGCTGTGGCAGGAGACTTGAGGTCAGCCAACAGATATGACTTGGGTATACTGTGACCAGTCTCCTGGGTCTTATGCTCTTTGGCTTTTCTGGTTCCTGACCTGGTTTGGTTTTATTGGCCTCTGGCTTTGGATTTCCCTTTGGATCTGTCATGGTTTCCTGACCCTGATTGATTCTGGTTCCTGGACTCTGGCTTGTGGCTTGTCCCTTGGATCTGGGAACTTGAGACCCAATCCTGGGACCCTGACCCTGGTCTGTGTTTTGGACCCTTCCCCTGAATCTTCCCCTGGATCTGGTAATTCAGCTCCCAAACCCAGACTTAACCCCTGGCCTCTGCCTTCTCTCAATGGCCTAGACTACTAGGCAAGACTGCCTATGACCAGTCCCTTTGTGGTGGGAGAAAACTCCCTGGAGTTCATTGTCTAGCTGCATAGGAACCAGGCAACATTGGTAAAAGCTTTACTGCAGTTTATTTGCTAAAGCAATGACCATTAAGCCAGCAAAGAGCCAAAATGCGCCCCCTAAAGGGTGGGGCATTCTTTTATACTTTTTACAATAAGGCAAGACTACAGGGTTAACAAAAGCAATACTTGGGCGGTGCTTCACAGATCTTCATAACAGCATATTTCTATTAAGCTGAAATAGCACTTTCTAAAAGCTAAAAGTTAAGTAACAGTAACATTATGATACGTTAGTAAAAACTTGCACAGTAGTAGATATTTCTTAAGGACACGATCACTGTACTTAGAACAATGGCTTCTTTGTCTTATCTTGTTCCTTGCTATATCTGGTTTACAGCACATAGACTTATACAAATTCACTTGCTGCATTTTACTCAGAAAATGGTTAACACAGTTAAAATGATTACTTAACATAAGCAAAGTCTTAGCTATCATTCTGCCTTGTGGTCAGCAACATTGCTAGGCCACAGGTCATGCCTTGTATTCAGCTGCAAAGCTAATACTTCTTAATAATCTAAATTATTGTTAACCTAACAGTATGCTATCAGAGAACTATTTTATTTCGGGGTAATAACAAACTTGCTCACCACACCTTGCACAGCTCATGCTTCCCTTAGAGTTCCTCCGAGTGGAGTCTGGCATTGCATAGGGTGAAGTTGTGGTCTGGTGAGGTTTAGAGGGTTGCTGTCTGTCTGGACTGGTAATGCCTGAGTTGATTGAAATTATAACTGATCTGAGCTCCTCTGACTTTGACACATTGGATTAATCCTATATGACTTTCATGCAAAGAATATAAATCTGCCACCTAGTATCTCTCCTTTTTTCTTTCTACTTGACTTCCAGTAAGCCTGCATTGTCCTGCTGGTCCACTCTATTTCATTCATTTCCTGTCATGTTTTACCAGTCCACCATAGCAATCTTGCATTCTAAATTTTACTGGTCACACTTTCCTTTAAAGCCCTCAAAAGCCATCCCTTTTTGGCATATTTCCTTACATAAGATGCTAACCTTCTGATATGAAGCTTTGGCCAATATTTTCATGACTGGGCCCTGACAACCAACTTGAATCTGAGCTTCTCAGCGTGTGCTGCCCAATTGGGCATCTCTCTTTGAGCACTTTTGAGGACTGGTTTATTTGGCTTTATTTAGCACAGACAATCCCTTCTTCAGTCTTTCCCTTGTCTTTATACAATGGTGGCACTGGCAGCAGGTAAACTGAAAATAGAACAATTGATCACAGATATAAAAGTCTTGAACCTCACCATTTCAGCATTCCTATAACTGAGAGACATGAAAAATCAGCCTTTCCCATTAGGGTTCTTTATCCATGTACTTAATTTAATACGTACATAAAACTATGCTGTCAGAGGTATGTTATCCTTTGACTGCCTGCTCCTACTTGCAAAAATAAGGGTTGCCTGTTTATGCGGCGATATGATAAACTGTGGAAAATATCAAGAAAAAATTAGGTGTTAACATAGTTACTTACAGCAGATCAAGATAGCTAGGCATAAACTTTTGTCTGTCTGAGCAGTGGGAACAGTGATTCTCTATACAATTCTCTTCCCTTGCCATGAAAGCGCATGAAAAATCAGCATGTTTTTTCTTCCTGTGATAAGATATTGAGAAGATTTTTCTCTATGTGCCATAAAAAGACTTCTTACTTGCATTGCTGGAAATACTATGTCCCAAACACTTTGCTGATGTAACTCTATTAATGCAATGGATATGTAAGGATAAATGTGGTCTCATTAGTAATATCTCCTTGTTTTAATGTGTGACAGTGCATCTTTGGGTGCCTGCCACTTTAAGGGCAGAGGCAGGGGCCTGATGGGGGCAGCCATTTTAGAACATTAGGCATATAATGGCTGCAGTTTGCTGCTGCCAGCCCAGGCAGAAACATTGCCTGGCTAAGCATCATGGAATATCTAAAGGTAAGAGCAGGAGGCTATTGCTCCTGGGCGTGACCTAAAACTGCACCCTGCTGGGAAAGGGTGGCCTGTTGAGGTTTCTAGTGGCATGAGCTCCCAGGAAATGCCAGGCCAGTTACCTCCTCCCAGCCCCCACCATCTGGTGGGTAATTTTGAGAGCTGGCGCAGTAGTAGGGGCCAGGTAGACCGGAGACCTGATGAAAACAGACTTTAATACATAGCGCTATGGAGAAATTGCAAGGGGATTTCTGCCTGGATGCAGCCAGGTGGACTCTTTTATACAGTGCAGCAAACAACTCCTATTTGTCATGCGCGAGCTTGTTGCTGGGCAAGGTACAGCAGTCGCACTGTTTAGCAGTAAGCCAAACACGTCCATATATGGCGATTAGACAGTTGCAGACAGTTTTCCCGCTCATCAGTTTCCTGCTCATCAGTTTCCCACTCAATTATGCTTATCCAGCCATAACCCAGTTTCCCCTTTTGACCCACCGCTACCCATGTCAAGGGCCTGCTTCCACAGGTCCCCCCTTTGATGGCAACCCATCCAGGGTTTGCCATCAAACCCAGCCAGAAATCGTGGGTTCTCCCGGCTGGAAATCGTGTGCTGGTCCCGTCAGGGCCACAGGCTGGGTGTCTTTGACCCTGGAGTGGATGGTACTGAAAGCATTAGTAAGACCTTTGCAGTATGCTACCAAGGAGGAGTGCACCCCCGAGATGTCAGTGGCTGCTGGCATTACTGCAGGGTGGTATGGTCTCCCCGTTAGGATCTCAAAAGGGGAGAGAGAGTGCTTCCTGACTGGAATGGTCCGAATCTCCAGGGCAAGCAGAGGAAGTGCTTGTGGCCAGGTGAGGCCAGTTTCCTGGCACACCTTAGCCAGTCTGTTCTTGATCTGACCATTCATTCACTCCACCTTACCATTACTTTGTGGGTGATAGGGCGTGTGGAATCTTTGGGGAATGTGGAGGGTTTTGCAGACATCCTGCATAACCCTTCCTGTGAAGTGTTTGCCTTGGTAAGATTCAATACTGAGAGGCACCCCAAACCTTGGAATGACCTCATTAAGAAGTTCCTTTGCCGCAGTGGTGGCATCTGCCTGCCTGCAAGGAAAAATTTCTGGCCATCTGGAGAACATGCAAATCATGACCAAAGCATGTTTGAATCCCCCTGATGATGGCATATCAATAAAATCAATTTGCAAGTGTGAGAAAGAACCAGTTCCCACTGTCCCGTGTCGCCGGCAGACTTTCCCAGATTGGCCTGGGTTGTGGGACTGGCAGGTCGGGCACTGTGCATCTACCCGCTGGGCCTCTATGGAAATCCCAGGGGCAAACCAATAACACAGAATGTTCTTCATAATCCCCGCTTTGGCAGAGTGTGCAAACTCATGTGCTACACCTGCCAAAAGAGGCAGGAGAGACTTGGGAGCTACAGGGCGGTCATCCGGGTGTCGCCAACAGCAGGATGAATCAGACGAACATCCTGCTGAGTGCCACAGGTCGCGTTCCGCATCCGAAGCTGTGGCTTGGAGGACAGAAAGGGGGAAGGAGTGGTGTGGCTCCAGGGAGAGGACAGCTTGGTAAGCCCAGGAAGCCCAGGGTCCATGTTGAGCTACATAACGGGCTGCTGCATCTGCAGCAGTGTTGCCAAGGGAAACAGAATCAGAGGAAGAGGTGTGAGCTTTACACCAAATGATAGCAATCGAAGAGGGCAAGAGGAGAGCATCGAGTAAGCCTGAAATTAAAGGGCCATGTGCAACAGGCATGCCGGAAGAGGTAAGAAATCTGCGCTGAGCCCAAATCATGCCAAAGTTATGGCAAATGCCAAAGGCATATCTGCTATCAGTATAGATGTTAGCAGATACTCCAGAGGCAAGATGACAAGCGCGAGTGAGGGCATAAAGTTCAGCATGCTGGGCTCCAGAGAGTTCCAGACGGCCACTTTCAACCACAGAATGGGGGCTACAAACAGCATACCCTGTGACCTGAGACCCATCCAAAAGACAAAACAAAGAGCCATCAACAAACAAGACAAGATCAGGATTGGGAAGGGGAGAGTCAAAAAGGTCAGGGCAAGGGGTAAGGACAATGTCCACAGGAGTATGGCAAACATGGGGGAGGGAATAGGGTTCCCCATCAGAGGAGAGAGGCAAAAGGAAGGCAGGGTTAAGGGGAGCACAGCAGACCAGAGTAATGTTATCAGCTGCAATAAGGATTTTCTCATACCTTGTGAGGCGAGCAGAAGTTATGTGCTGAGTCTTAGCACGCTGAAGGAGGGCTAAGACACTGTGGGGTACTGCAACAGTGAGGGGGTGGCCCAAGATGATATCAGCAGATTTTTCAACCAGAAGTGCTGTTGCTGCCACTGCTCAGAGACATGGAGGGTACACTGCTGCCACTGGGTCCAGCACAGCACTGTAATAGGCAACCGGGCAGTGGCCTCCACCCTGGGGTTGGGTGAGGACATCAGCAGCACAACTATTTGATTCATGACAGAAAAGTCAGAACGGTTTCTGGTAGTCGGGAAGCCCAAGGGCGGGAGCTTGGGACAATGCCTGTTTGAGCGAGTCAAAGGCTTGGGAGGTGGCGTTGTCCCAAGATAGGGGTTCGGGGGCAGAATTGGTGACCATGGCAGACAGAAGTTTAGAGAGTTCAGCAAAATTAGGAATCCATTGGTGACAATAACCTGTGGAACCGAGGAAGCCTCGCATTTGACGCTTGGTGACGGGCTTAGGGATGTCCAAGACTGTTTGGACACAGTCTGTGGTCAGGGCCCACTCCCCTTGCGAGATATAATGTCCCAAGTACGTTACCCGGGTCTGACAGAACTGCAGTTTGTTACGGGAGACACGGTGACCCTTTCGGGCAAGTTCCTTCAAAAGGTGAAGGGTATCCTGTATACAAACAGACTCAAAAGGGGAGGAAACAAGCAAATCATCAACATACTAGACTAACACAGATCTCCCAGGTAACTCAATGGTATCTAGATTAGCTTTCAACAATTGACTGAAGAGAGTAGGAGAGACACTCAGTCCTTGTGGGAGTCTGGTCCAGGTCCATTGTTGCCTGTGGAACGTAAAGGCTAGTAAATACTGTGAGTCTGCATGGACGGGAATACTAAAAAATGCATTAGACAAATCAATAACAGAGAAATGAGTGGCTTCCGGAGGGATAGAGGACAAGATAGTAGCGGGGTTAGGCACAACAGGGAATACATGTTCAATCACAGCATTCACAGCTCGGAGGTCTTGCACAAACCGATATACTTGTCGCCCCTCATTATCAAGCTTCCCAGCCTTCTTCACAGGGAGGATCGGGGTGTTACATGGGCTGGTACAGGGGACAAGGACTCCTTGTTTCTGGAGGTCCTTGATGATTTGTCTAATGCCCTCCTCCGCCTCCTGGGGAAGAGGATACTGGGTCACCCTGGGCAGGGGTTTGCCTGGCAGAACCTTCAGATGAACAGGGTTGGCGCTGGCCAGCAGGCCTACATCAGTGTTGGCTTGTGTCCACAATTCTTGGGGAATCTGGTCAAGGAGTTCCTATTGCAACGAGGAAGACCCCGGGTCAGGCTCTGCCAAGAGTGCTGCCATCAAGGTTGGACTTTTGTCAGCTGGCAAGTATAGGTAAACTCCATCAGGCGAACAAGAGATGGTGGCTTTCAATTTACAGAGCAAGTCTCTGCCCAGGAGGTTCGTGGAACTGCAGGAGCTGACCAAAAAGGAGTGACGAGTTGTTAGAGTTCCCACTTGCACAGTGAGATTTTGAGAAACAGGGTGTACAATGGGTAGTACAATTCCAACTGCAGTAACAGCCTCAGAGGAAAGAGGCACATCAGAGCGGTTAAAAGAAAGCATAGAGTGAGTGGCTCCGGTGTCCACCAGGAAAGAGGTGGTGGCACCGTGAACAGAAAGCTGGAGAGAGCAGTCCCCATCAAGCAGCAACACAGGGGCTAGAGAGACAGGAGAGATAGAAACAGGGGCATCCCCCTGTTGTGGACCTGGGCTGTCCTATTGGGAATTCGGGGCGGCTCGCTGGGGCCGTTTTGGACACACATTTTTCCAGTGACCTAATTGTTTGCAATATCTGCACTCGTCCTTGGATTTGTCCCTGGGACGCTGGCTACTGGTGGGGGCCCCTGAAGTTATTTTCGGCTGGGGCTCTAGTTGTTTGGTTTGCAAAGCCATCAATTTGGATTTCTTCGACGCTTTCTCTGAGCGCTCCTTGTCATGGTAATGTATGGCAGCCTGTAATAGTTCAGGCAGGGGCTTTTCCTGCCACCCTATCATATTCTGGACCAAATTAGAAATTGAGGGTTGGAGACCTAATACAAATGATTGGATGAGAGAAACCGTATAATTCTCTTCAGGATTATCGCACCCTGCATGCTTTCTATATGCTCCCAAAAGACGTGCTTGATAGTCAGCTGGGTGTTCTTCTGGTTTCTGGGTGCATGAGGTTACTTTGCCCCAGTCCGGCTTAAAAGGGCAAATGGTGTTGATCGCCCCTAGAAGGTTGGTAATGGCAGCCTGCAGGGTTGCATCATCTGGAGGCTCCTGGCGGGGCCACGTGGCAGTACAGGTTAACTGCTGGCATTGGTCCGGGTTTAGGATTGTATCAAGGAGCTGATTAATATCACCCCAAGTAGGCTTATAAATGGAGCAGACAGTCTGCAACTTGCGTTTGAAGCCCAGAGGGTCGTCTCGCATTTTTCGGTATGTATCCTGCCAATTTAAGAGATCCCCAGGGGTCCAGGGGATATGGACCCGCAAAGGCTGGCCCCCAGTAGGATTTGGATATTCCCGAAGGGGCAGCTGGCAAATGGGGTTTCGGGGCAGCTGTCGAAAGGGAACTGGCCCCTGTCAGCGGTGTCGGGTGATGTGTGCTGGGCTCAGGCTGAGTGTGCGGACAGCCTCTGGGTTCTCCCGAGGACTGTAAACCATTACCAAATCGTCCTCTGTGTTGCCAGGCTCCACGCGGTAAATGTGGTAAGTGTCATTTTGTTCTGGGGAGAGATGGATGACAACCTCCCCATTCGGATCGGTTGGGTCAGGGATAATTACAGGGATTTCCGGAGTTATAGGTGGCAGAATGGCCTGTGGGGTTACTGGGGTCATGGCCGCCTCCCCCTGGTTGGGACCAGGGGGAGGGAGTGGCGGTGACAAGGGAGGAACCCAAGAGTCCAGTAGGTCAAATGGGGGCTCTGGCTGCTTGGGGATTTGAGGGTAAAGGGGGCTGAAGGATGGTGGGGCGCTGGCAGACGGGGTAAGGACAGAGGCTTTCATCTGAGACAGCTGCTCTGTCAGCTTCTCAATGTTAGCCTTGTGGGAGGCAACCTGAGAACGGAGTTTTCTTTTCTCCGCCTCATCATCCCACAGATACCAGGCATCCATTTGCCGTGGATGCTTATCTTCCAGGAAGAACCAGAGGTTCCTCAGGATGAACATGTCAAACGTTCCCATGGTGGGGAACTGCTGATCGGAGTACAAATTCCATTTCCCTAGGTACCTACAACTACCAGGGCCATATGTATAACACATAAAGGCCGCAGGACTCCCGCTAGGGTAGTCACTTTTCGAGGTCGACCCCCCCCATAATTGGGAAAGAGGACGCAAAGGGGACTCACTAGAAGGCTTGT